>NW_005199906.1:0-2241 GCF_000372725.1 Emiliania huxleyi CCMP1516
CGGGATCCTAACTCTAACGCAGCTGTTACCCTAGGCCGGAATACACCTTCCACCCGCCCCAGTCCTAGAGCCCCAACAACCCCCCCCCGCCACATCTCATCCCCCCAAACAGCGGCCCGCGCCGGCGAGGCAGAGTGGAGCAGCTACGAGGCAAAAGTGCGCCAGCTCGCTGCCGCCTCCCCAGACCCCTCCTCGCTCTCCGGCCATCCTCCCGTCGCAATCTCGCAGCAGCCGCCGCACCACGAGCCTACCCCTAGAGAGCGGCAACATCTCCCCACATCTCCCCACATCTCCCCACATCTCCCCACATCTCCCCACATCTCCCCACATCTCCCCACATCTCCCCACATCTCCCCACACCTCCCCACACCTCCCCACACCTCCCCACACCTCCCCACACCTCCCCACACCTCCCCACATCTCCCCACATCTCCCCCCCGTATCTCCCCACATCTCCCCCCCACATCTCCCCACATCTCCCCCCCGTATCTCCCCACATCTCCCACATCTCCCCACATCTCGTACCCCACACGCCCTCGGCAACAGCCTCCATAGAAGCGGAAGGCGCACTCCGGTGCTCCAACCAGCGCTCGAGAGGACACGGACTCCGCCGCATCCGACCGCCTTCAGCTGTACTCACTGTCCTCGTACTTAGCCCCTCGTAACTCACTCCCGGCGCTCTGAACACACTGCACAAGATCGCCCTCCGATCAAGGCGCCACTAGTAGCGAGCGTGCGGATGCAGACCGACACCGAGTCCATGTCTAAATTTTGCTCCAGCTGCGGCGAGCCCGCCCGGCTGTGCCACTGCAAGGGCCGCCCGAGCCTGCCGAATTGCACCTCCGGCTCCGGTCAGGCACCTGTAGGTCCTAGTCCAGGACGAGCCTCTGACCAGAGGACCGGCCTTCCGGCGTGCAAGGGCTGCGGCAAGCCGGTGCAGTGCCGCACCATCAGCGCCATGGGCGGCGCCTACCACCCCGAGTGCTTCAAGTGCGCCGGTTGCGGCGGCGCCTTTGTCGACCGGGCGGCGGGCTTTGTGGAGCACGGCGGCTGCGCCTACCATCGCGGCTGTTTCACGGCGCCCGCGCGCGCTTGCCACTTCTGCAGCCAGCCGCTCATTGGCCAGGCGATGAAGGCAGCGGGCGCTGAGTTCCACCCGCAGTGCCTGCCTCGCTGCGGCACTTGCGGCGTCTCGCTCGAGGCGGGCTGGTATCACGACCCCTCCACCGATGTGCGTTACTGCGCTGCCCACGCGCCCAGAGCGCCGGCGAGGGGCGGGCGGCGGGCTGGCAGCGGGACCGTGAGCGCCGCCGCCCTGCGCCTGCCTCGTCCGCCCGCCGTCGAGCAGCTCGACATGCGTCACATGCTTAAATGGGCCGAGACGGCGGCGGCGCAGAGCGACCCGACGGTGCACATCATCGACTGGAGCCGCTCCTTTGCGGACGGCCGCGCCTTTCTCGCGATCCTCCGCACCTACTTCCCAGAGGCGGTCGATGCCAGCGTGCTCGCGTCCAGCGCGTGTGCCGGGGAGGGGTCGCGACTCCGCGCACCCGAGGTCCGCAGCGCCTGTGCGCACGCCTTTCGGCTAGCGGACGAGCTGGCGGGCGTGCCGCAGCTGCTCGACGAGGGCGACATGGCCCGGAACTACCCGCTGCCCGACGAGAAGTCCGTCATCACCTACGTGTGCACGCTGTGGGGCGGGCTGGCGCGGGCGGCCGAGCGGACGGAGGGCAAAGCGGGCGGCGTCTCGGCGAGTGCCTAGTCGATATACGTGCGGTGCAGTACAAGTGAAGTGGAGAAGAGGGGACTAGGTCCAGCCCTGGGTGGCATGGGTTGTGACATTTGGCGATTCCGCGGCTTACTGGGCCCCTGAGCCGCTCCCCGTGTGCGATTCTTGTGGCCCAGGCATGGTACTGATAGTAAACGGTTCAGAACCGGCCAAACACAGGCTACAGCCCCACACACGCGCCCGCCATAGCTCCTGGAGAGCATGGTGCATGCGCGAGTGACGCACAAGCCGCGAGAGTGGCATCAGAGGCAGGAACGACGTGCTCTTGCTGCACCTCGCAGCTGCACCGATCGATGCGGCAGGAGGTGTGTTGCTCGGGAGCATCGCCGTACCGCCGGAGTGCGTGCCCAGCGATCGTCTCTGCAAGAAATCGCGGGCCCTTTAGAGGAGCGACCGACAGCCACTGCCCCACGCGAGCTGCACGAGATCGGATGCGTAACTGAACGCAAAGG
>NW_005199905.1:0-2240 GCF_000372725.1 Emiliania huxleyi CCMP1516
ACGCGAACGTGAAAGGACTCGCCGTTGGCGCCTTGCTGCGCCGCCGCGAGCCTGCCGATAAAACCCGTGTCTCCCTGGTTTGCGTAGCACACCATCGAGAGCTCGTCTCCCCAGCCGGAAGAGTAGCGGGCGTGTCCAGACTCGCACGCCACCGGGATGCCCATCGCGTGCGCGTCGAGTGGGTCCAACGCCAGCATCTCGGCGGCAGAAAGTGGCGGGAGCGGATCGAGACTCATCAGAGTCACGAGCCTCTCCACGGTGGCACCAATGAAGATGGGATTGTAGACCACGTACGAGATGTTTAATGGTAGCGCTTGCGTCCGCGTCGAGTACTCTTCGAGCGGCAGCGTGCAGTTGTCATCAGCGCTCCGGCACGGGTTACAGACCGGGTCTCCGGGGACGCAGGCGCTGATGTCGCACAGCACAAAGTCCAGATCCGCCTTGAGCTTGACGAGGAGCACGACAGCGAAGGCGCAGCCGCCCACGAGCCACAGCAGCCAAAGTGTGAGGATAAGGCAGCAAACGGACCGGCGCCGCGGCAACGAGACGCAAGGGAGGCAGCAGGCAAGCACTCTGTCAGCCCGAGTTTGGGCTGGAGGAGGCGGGTCGTACTCGGTACCTTGGTCGGTCTTTGGGCAGTCAATCGCAAGGTGCTGCGGCTTGGTGATTGACGCCGTGGGCACGTCGGTCCACAATTGTCTATTCGTGGGGCACTGCGGCTGTGTGATCGGAGCCTCCGTCGCCGCGTGCCCGCTCTGTGCGGCGCGCATCAGCAGGGTGTGTGGATGCCCGACAAAGTTGATGTGAGGAAAGCCGCACCGAGACGGCTGAGCACGTGAGTCGGCTAGAGCAGGACTCTCGCCGACCCGAAGACCTTGTTTGTGGACAGCCAAAACAAGGCGGGAACCGGGATTTGTTTCTTTTTGTGTATCATCGAACAAAAAATATCAACAGCACCATCGCACACACCTCAACACACACACACACACACACACACACACACACACACACACACACACACACACACACACACACACACACACACACACACACACACACACACACACACACACACACACACACACAATAAACACACACACTCTCTCTCACACCTACCTACTCACACACACAACCACAAAACAAAACACAAATCTCTCTCAACCACACACACACACAAACAAAAACATTGCTAAAATCTCTCTCTCACACACACAAGAAGAAATCACTGTGAGAGTCGTGATTTCTTGTTGGTTAATAAAAATCTCTCTCTCTCTCTCACAAAACACAAGAAGAAGGTTAATAAAAATCTCTCTCTCTCAAAATACAAACAACACACACTCTCTCTCTCTCTCTCTCTCTCTCTCTCTCTCTCTCTCTCTCACACACACACACACACACACACACACACACACACACACACACACACACACACACACACACACACACACACACACACACACACACACACACACACATCGCAAACCTTGTCAGCCGTTCGTGAACGAAAACTTCTCTTCCTCGAATCGACATCGTTTCGCGTGGCAGCCGGCTTGGCAATGCCCGACCGCAGCGCGGGCAGCGGGGCCCGCCTTCCTCAGCACTATGGGTTCCCGCCCGGGACCTCGATGCTCGGCCAGTTCGGAACGACCGCGCCGCGATTCTCGGCGGATGCGTCGGCAGCCGCGGTCCCCGGACCTGGCGCTTATAGCCCTCCATCGCACCTCTTGGCGTCACATGCGCCGCGTTTCGGAAGCAATGCGCGGTTCGCAAAGGTATCGGCGACCCTGACCCCTGGACCGGGCGCGTACAGCACGGCTAGCCACCTCGGATTCACATCACCTGGGTCAGCAGCGTTTGGCTCCAGGGCGGAGCGAGCCCTCTCAACATCTCAGTCGGACACACCGGGACCTGGCGAATACGACAGCCAGATGAGTTCGACGAACGGCAGCGATCTCGGCGCCTGCTGGCCGAGCAACGCGCGCCTTCGTGATGGACACAGGGATCGGCGCAAGGCAGCGCAACCGCGTGACTGGCAGGGCAACCCAGTCCACGCTCCAGAGACTCCGCCGGGACCAGGGGCTTACGAGACCGCCAGTGGTGCGGCGCCCCGCCGCTACGGACGCAACGTGGCGTTTGGCTCGTCGTTCGATCTGCTGGGCAGTCGCACCGCTCCCACCAGATCGCCTGGACCGGGTTCGTACCGGCCGGCGGTGAAGAGGAGAGGCAACAGCGAGCGATGG
>NW_005199904.1:0-2239 GCF_000372725.1 Emiliania huxleyi CCMP1516
ACCAGACCAAAGACTGGGTCCACACTTTGCGGCTCCGTCAACGGTATGAGCATCCGGGGCACGGGGAGTGCCACAGAAGCTTCCCGGCGGCAGGAGGCTGAGACCCGGTCCCATTGCGCCAGCGTATTGTCGGGAAGAAGAGGCCGCAGAGTGAGCTCACCGCCCCCGAACATTAACGTGAGTCGATGGCACCAGTCAAAGACGAGCACACAGCACGTCGCAGCGCAGGTCACGGCGCGTCTGCTGGTGTCGCGAGAAAAAAATAACTTCTCGCAAGCGGATTCACCTTTTGGTAGGTGTGGTTGGTGGCCCGTGTTTTCACCTGGTTATGCGTTTCGCAGCAAAACGGCACGCAGAGTTCAGTTTTTGTTCTACTGACAATGATGACAAGCCGTCATAGGCGGCAGTCCACCCCCGGCGGCGATGATACAGCTTCCCGAATGCAACCACATCTTCGTGGCGTGAAATGTTAACAGCGATGGAGCCGTCGCTACGCGTGATGAGTGGCAAGCGAAGGCTGTCCACTGCCAGAGGAACGAGACCCTGGTAGACGGTCCGGGAGTCATTGCTTCCATGGAGACCCCTGGCGACGTTGATAGTGCCGTCCTTGTTACGGATGACCACTCGCATCACGGCAGCCACCCGAGCTGCTGCACGGTTAGCGAACGGTGCGCGGGGGTCACTCAGGTGAAGATGACGTTTACCCATAATCAGGCAATCGCCCTCCGCGGCGTCGACATAGCGCAGCCTCAGGCTGCTGACCTGCGGCTCTGCCCCACGAGCGATTCCAGCAAGTGCGCCCTCCTCGTCAGCCTCCGTGTGCCCTGTCCGCTTCAGCTCGTCGAAATGCTCGGCCAGACCAGGCGATGCAAACCCCGCGCTCCATCTACCATCTTCGAAGGTGTACTGCATGGGTGGGTTGGTGTACTCAGGGTGCTTCTCGACCAGTATAAGGTTACCGACCGACGGTGACGCGCTCTGGGTGCGGTTTGCTGCTCTGAGAAGGTACCACGTTTGGTAGCCGCCCATGTCCGGCCATTGCGCCCACTGGGGATCCCAGTGAGGGTGGTTGAACCCTCCCGACACGAAATTGACGAGCCTGTGACTGAACGGAATCAGGTCATCAAGAGTGAGCACCCGGCCGGGGATGTACACGTGCTCCAGCGTCGCCTTGAGCAGTTGGCAGGACCACCCGGTTGACAACCCGATCTCCCTCGTCTCACGCATCCTGTTGTGCGCTTCGTGAATATCTACCAAACCTGGATGAAGCTCCGGGACACGAACAATCTTATGCTTTGCGGCTACACCCTCTCCAACGTTGATTCGCCCGCGGTTTGAAAAGTCACCTGGCCTCAGTCTCGGGGCTGCGTCAATCTGCTGCCGTGAAGGAGCGTGGTTCCAAGGTTCGGGAGCCTCCTTTGCCACCTCTGGATGCCGACCAGCCTGCGTCAGACTATTCATCTGGTGCTGCCGCTGCAACGCCATCCCCAACGAGACGATCTTGAAGCCCGCCTGCTGGAGACGTGTGGCAAATGAAGTGTTGAGTGCATCCGCGCCGAGGGTTTTGAGGTAGTCGGCGACAGATTCGACCATTGCCACGCGATCCTCAACATCTTTGTCAGAGCGGTCGGGCCCAGTGCGGGTCGCCTCGCTGGCCGCGTCGTCGGCACAAACCAGCATGAACGCGGGCCATAGGAGAGCCGGCAGCGCGAGGCGCATACTACCCTATTCGTGCTATTACATCATTCTACTACGCCGTTAAGCGACGGTTTAGCACACACAGTGAGTCATTCGCGATTCGGAGTCATTCGATGGCCAGAGTGCGATTGTGTGTGTGCGGGAGTTGGTTTGTCGGGAGGGAGGGGCAGGCTGCTCACCCACGTGCACCGGGCCAGTGCTTGCACGGCGATGGCGCTAAGAGGTTCCTCTTTTCCGCGCCCCCCCCGCAAGGCGCGCGATACACTGCACTTTGAATGCCGTGGGGCTCCTGCCCGTGTCCGGGTGTGGAGATGCGAGGGTCGCCCCCCCTTGCCCCACCACTTTGTGTGTGTGGAGAATTTTACCTTACCTTACCTTACCTTGATCTGTGAACCCGGGACCAGGACGCAGGGCCAGGGGGGCTCTCGCTGTGGCCTGTGCACAGGTTGATCGGCCGTCGTCGGACTCTCATTAGAGAACCAAAACACACAAAACACGTCCGTCGACAGAACACACGAAACTCCGTCGAGCACAAGATCAT
>NW_005199903.1:0-2238 GCF_000372725.1 Emiliania huxleyi CCMP1516
CGGCCGGGCAGGGCTGCGCCGGCGAGGCCGATCGCGTGTCGCAGGACAGGGAGCAGACGCTGATGATGACGGCTCCTCCCAACACGCGGCCTCGCCTTCTCGGAGCCTTCTCGGAACTGTCTGTCGGAGCCTTCCTGCAGGCGCCGCCCAACGCGCGGCCGGGGGAGCGGCTGCTGGTCGCGTACAAGGACGGAGGCGACTAGATGCGGCGTGCACAACTCGACCCCTGTCCTCGGAGCTAGTCGAGATGTACGCGAGCTAGTCGCGAGGGCACGCACCCCCGCCGTCTCCAGCCCTTCATTCGGTGGGAACCACTCGATGCCGTGTCCCCCCGCCCTCAGCTCCTCCGCCCCACCCCCCCCACGCCCCCGTGCTCCAAGGACGGAGGGACGTACGAGGTAATATTAACTGCTAACTAACTGCTACATGCAACTCCAGGACGGAGGGACGTACGAGGTCCGCGTCCCGACGACGCTCGAGCCCGGCACACAACCCGTAGATGCGGAGCACAGACCCACATCTCCCCACATCTCCCCACATCTCGAGCCCCCAGATGCGGAGCACTCTCCCGTACTCCGGCTGGCATCGAGACGACACGCCTTCAGCTGTCCTCGGGGCTGCTGTCGCTGTGTAGGAGTAGCCCGAGTTCGTCTCACTCTGGGCACACTGCGCGAGACCTGTCCTCACGCCCTCTCTCCACGACCCAGGCGCGCAGTTTCTCGTCCGGCCGCGGCCACGTGGCAGCCCCGTCGCGCGGCTTGTCCGCGGCGTCTCGCGCCGCTCCTCCTCCCGCGCCGCCCCGACGGCGGTGGTGGACGGGAGAGAGGCGGCGGCCGCCGCGGCGGAGGGCGGGGACGCCTAGATGCGAACTACGGCCCGGGTGTTCGAGCAAGCACTCCCGACGTATCTGGCTGAGTTCAGCTGCATTGTGCGCGGTTGCACCATGCGCCTTGAAGCGGGGTGCGGGATGGCGGTGCAAGAGGCCGCTCTCGAGCCCCTCACTTGCGCGCATGGGTACGCTAGGCGGCCTCACTTGCGCGCTGAGCAAGGCGCTCGCGAGCAAGCCTGCCTTCGGGCGGCCGGTGGGCATGCGGGTCGGCACGCTCGACCTTGTGGCAGACCACGTCATCGCACTCGACGACGAGCCGGCGGACGACCTCGCGCGCGTGCGAGACCTCTCCGCCTGGCTCGTGGCCCTAGATGCATCATCTAGATGCGGAGCACAGTCCCACATCTCCCCATATCTCCCCACATCTCGTGGCCCTAGATGCGGAGCACGCGCACCCGACCGGCGCTCGGGGAGACAGACACTCGGCTGCGCCTCCTCCTCGCGCCCCAGAGGCCCTGCACACTCGCACGCCGCGCATCCACGCGAGCGCGCCGAGCACACTCCACCGAGACAGGCTTCGCACCCTGGACCTTGGTGTGACCGTGGTGCTTTCACCGAACAGGTTGCGGGCGACCCTCCCGTCGCTACCGCAGAGAGAGGCGCGGTCGGCGGCCGTCGCCTTCGTCGCTGCGGGGCTGCGCACTGCGGGCGAGGTGCGCGCCGCCGCCGCCGCCGCCACTGGGGAGGGCGAGGCGGAGGGCGGCGGCGCGGGGTGCTGCGAGCCGCCGCTGCCGCCGCAGGCGGCGGTGCTCGCGGTGCGGCTGCTCGCGAAAGAGAATGAGGAAGAAGGCTGCGCGGAGTGATGCTTGCCAAGGGCGCCGTTGGGTGGCGCGTGTGAAGAGATCGCACTCTCTGAGGCGCAGTTTAGCTCTTGCGGAGGAGCGCCTTGTCTGTCTGTACCAAATGATCTCGTCAGCGAGAATGATGTGGGTGTGACTACGTGTTATAGCTTGACTTCGGTCGGTGTGCGTACTCCTGATGTTTTGTCGTGTTCGTTGTCGTTTGTCGCATGCGTCTATGTGGTAAGTGCCGCGCCCGCGCTGCATGTCTGTTCTGGTGTGCGAGCTGTATTTGTCGAATATCTGATGAAGCATCGCTGCGGCAGCACGCACTTGGAGCAGCCCATCATGTTTTCTTTCGGCGATTATACTCCGTCGGGCAGGCCCGGCTAGTTTTTGTCCAGCGCGCACCCGCCGAGCCATGTGGCGCCAGCCGCGCCGAGCCATGTGGCGCCGAGTCGCTGCAGACAGCTGGCTGCAGCCCAGCTTGCGGCCGCTGCAGCCGCGCCGCCTCCTCCGCTGCCTGCGCCGAGCTTCGGGTGCGCGCAGCAGGCTTGCTCTCTCCCTCGC
>NW_005199902.1:0-2237 GCF_000372725.1 Emiliania huxleyi CCMP1516
TGGTGGCACGTCTTGCCACTTAGATCACCAGTATTAGCACTTTGGGCGCCGGATAGGTGCCCAAATATTGGCACGTAATAGTCTCCCGACTGCTTTCGTGGGGAGTGGCCCCGCGAGACAGTCGACCTCTCTACTGTTGTGACACCACAACACGGCGCAGCTGGCGTCTTCCCCCCCACCGGTGTGACACCACACCTTCGTACTTTGAACACTCTCTACAAACATGTCTTCCTCGGCTGAGGAGGCCCGTGACACCGCGGGCGATCTATCTCCCGCGACCAAGCCGCAGGACCGCGTACGACTCAACATACACGTGCTGGGCACCGATGATTCGGGTCCAGATGACCATCTCTCGAGCGAGAGACGAGGGACGCCTCACGAGACTCCAGAGGGCCTAGACCGGGGCGATACCACCCGGTCAGACCACACTGATCACCTCCACACCACGTTGGAGCGTACAGGGCCCAAGGACGACACCGATGCGCTGGACAAGCCATCGTCGCCTGGCTCCGCCGAGGTCAGGGCTACGCCAGCTGGAATGCCTTCTGCCGGGCTGCCGGCGAGCCCTCCTTCGGCGGAAGCCTTACTGGACCCGAAAGGGTTTGACTTGAACGTGGCAGCGATCAAGCCATCCGCAGTGGACTCGCCTCCTGACGGTGGCGGTGGCGGCCGGGCCATCGGCGGCGGGCGGCGCGGCGGGTGGGGCGGCAGCGGGGCACCAGGAGATGGTGCCGTGGGCAGCGCTGCGGGGAAGCGAGGAAGGGGCGGAGGGAGGGAGGAGGGGGGGGCGGCTCGCCTGCCGCCCTCGAGCCGCGACAGCCGGTGCCGTGGCCGGCCCGCCTTCGAACGTGAAGGGGGGACGGCCTCATGCCGCCTCACCACGCGACGCGGCGGCCGGCCGCCACCTCAAAGGAGGCCTCTCGCGCTCAAAATACGTGCGAGGCACCTGCCGAAGGGGGTGGGGTGGTCGGGCGGTCTAGGGGAAGGCGTCTCCGGTGGGTGGGCGCCGCTCCTACAGCGCGCGGGGCGGGGAGGCCGACTGCGGCGGTGATACGGTCGCGCGCGCGGGGCGTGGAGGGCCAGGGAGGTGGAATCCGGGGCGGCGGAAACTTCCGATTTTTTGCGGCTTTAATTAGCCCGAGGCTGGCCGGAGAGGATTGAGCCGTGCGATTTTTGTTTTTCCGCTGCTCGAGCCGGCCAGCCGTGCCTACGGCGAGAAAAGGAGCGTCCGACCCGGTCCGATCTCGCGCTCCAGCGGGAACGCCGAGCGCCTCGGACGCCAAGCGGAAACGGCGTTCCACGAGGCGGGGCGCGGTGGCGATCACCGGTCGGCGCCTGCGCGGCCGGCCGGCCCGGTGGGTCGCCACGGCACATGCGCCGCGCGCCGTCGCCAGGCCCCGCCGCCGCCCCGCCAGAGCAGCGGCGAGATGGGAGGCGGTCGGCGGGTGACATCGGCTCTTCGAGCGAGCTTTCAGCTCACTTTGACGACGCTAGGAAAATCAATTCGTGGAATCCAGTCCGAGATGCAGTGAGGCGGAGCCTACCCTGCGCGCGCGCGCGCCGTGGTGCAAATAAAATTAACAAATAAAATAAAAACCAGGCGGAAGAGAGAGAAAAACACGAGATTCGAGATGCGCCCGGGTAACCATGGTCGCGTCTCGCAGGCCGCGCGCGCCCTGTCGCTCTCCCCTCGCGGTGCGCGTCTAGACTTTCTAGTCCGCGCGCCCTCCACAGGCGCCCTCGCTCTCGGCCCTGCCCCACGGGGACCAAGGACAGTTGGTGACAGTACAAGTTCTCCCGGACGTCGCTCATCATCTCCTCGTCCCGCACTGGGAAGAGGCCGCGGCCGCCGCCGCCATGGGCCCCAGGAAGCGAGAGCTGCGAGAACCAATACAGACGCGGGACCTCTGCCGGGACCGGGCGCGCTCCGGTCTCACCGCGCACTGCGGGCCCCATCTGGAGAAATTCCGTACAAGCTCTGCGGCTCACCCACTCGCCACCTCGGCGCGCCCCACCTGCTGCTTGACCAGCCGCGCGTACTCCTCGCGGCTCCTCCGGCACGCCTCGTACGGGCGGTTGCCCTCCCCCCCCGGCTGGCTGGGGTAGCCGAGGTTAGGCCTGGTCCAAAACGGTCTGGCAGGGGGGAGGCATACCTTCCCCGGATGCCTGATGGGGGGGGAAGCCCGGGGGCCGGCCGCGTGCCCGTAATCCGCTGGCGGTCGACCTCCGGGGGGGGT
>NW_005199901.1:0-1953 GCF_000372725.1 Emiliania huxleyi CCMP1516
GGCGCTGTGCGCTGGTCTGTGAGAGGTTGAGGTGCGAGCCCTGGAGGCCCTGGGGATGGGGTGAGACTACCCGCGGGCCTAAGGGGGGTGGGAAATTGAGATTCACACAGGGGAACGGGAGTGGGGAGAAGGGGAGTCCGCCTACCGAAAGCGAAGAATTCTTTATTTCGAGTGGTTGTTCACCGCACTTGGAGCACATGAAGTTTCTGCGGCACGGGATCGGGGTGCTCCCCTTTGGCGTGCAGGTGCCGCGCGAGCTGGAGGAGTGAGCGGGGACGGCGCGGGCGGGCGGCACCGGACGAGGGATATGGAGGACCCGCCGAATTCCCCGGTCGAACCGGGGAGCGCGGCTCTCGAGCGCCCCTCGGAGCAGGGGCTACCTTCGAGGCCGGATTCGGAGAGCGCTTGTGAGGCGCTTGCTCTCACACGTTGATCGTCTGCGCAGACGGTCTACTTACTAATCATAGAGGCTCAAGTGCGACAAGTCCACACACATAACATGCGACACGGGTGCCATACACAAAGCATTACTCTCACGACACACGGGCACCGGAGCGGCGGCAGCGGCGGCAGCAGCACGCGCGGGCGGACGGATTCGGACGGGGCGGAGCAGCGACCGCCTGGGCGGCCGCTGCTCTGTCTGCCAGAGCGCGCCGTCTGCGCAGCGCGGTCAGGTGCAGGGAAGCGTGGCGGCGCGGGGAAGCGCGGCGGCGGTGGCGAGCAGGCGAGCGGCCCGCGCGCGGCGAGGCGGACAGGTGATCGGCAGGCGGGTGATGGGCCGGAGAGTGACCGCGCCCAGCGATCGGAGCGAGCCGATCGTCGCTCGGCCGCAGCTGACCTCGAAGGCGTGCGGAGCGCGACTGTCGGTGTCGGGGGGCGGCCGTCATGTGGCGAGGAGGGAGGACGACAAGTGCGCGTCGTACGGGTCGCTCTTCATCGGCCAGTCCAGCGGCACTCAAGTCGAGCATGGGCGACGAAAGCCGGTGGGGGCCGGTGAGGCCGGCGAGATTCGTTGCGAGATACGGTTCGCGCCCAAACAAGTTTGGACACTCTGGGGACGCGCCGCAAAATCAAGCCATTGGAAAGGGGGCTACTGGGGCGGCCAAATTCACAATAAATAAATAAATAAAAACGGTCAAACTCTGAGACGAGATGGGATTTAGGGACATGTGTCCCCGCCCTGCACGATCTTGGTGTGAGGGATCTTCAATCCGTCCCCTCACCCCCTGGTCACTACCCGACACTAGAAGAGCAGGAGCAAGAGTTGGGGCTGCGGCTACGGCTGCGGCTGCGGGAGGGGCTATGGTCGCGGGAGAGCCGCTGCGCCGCGTGGGCGCGCCTACACCGCGCTTGCTCCGCTCGCCACCTCTCGCAAAGGTCCAAAGTCATAGCCATCACCTCCTCCGCCAAATTCACACCTCGCGGGACTACTTATGTTTTCGTAAACGTAGTCGTGGCCCCCCGCTTGCCGCTACGTCGCACGACTGCGACTGGGTAGCGGGGGGCTAAAAACGGGCTCCTACCACACACGTAGAGCTAACCTCTAATCACACTTCCAGACCGACGCCTCGCCGACGCTGTCTCGCTCGTCCGGCGCGGAAGTTCTCTCGGGCGGCGGGGCGGGCCGGCTCCGGTACATCTCCACGCACGCGTGCACCAGCGGCGCGTTCGTCGCGGCGGCCAGCAGCAGGCTGACCGCGCCGCCGACCGACGCCGGCAGCCCCACCCGCTCGACCGCGGCCGTGTTTGCGACGGCGAGTGGCAAGATGAAGGCGGCGCTGGCGTGGCCAAAGATGAAGAGCGAGGCGCTCTGCAGCCCGATGGACAGGTGGCTCCGCCAGAATCTCCGCAGGCCCGCCGGCCCGTCGCACGGCGGTAGGCGCGACCCCTGCTCGAGGCTCCATCCGGCGAGCAGCGGCATGGCGCACGCGACGAAGGTGACCATATACATGC
>NW_005199901.1:3311-6208 GCF_000372725.1 Emiliania huxleyi CCMP1516
GAGGTGCGGGCGAGAGGGCGGCCCGAGCCCCGAAAGGGCCCGCCCTCGACCTTGCTCTACATGGTAACGGATAAGAAGAGAGAAACTATGGACCGGGACACGCTGTGGTTCAGACGTCCCCCCCCTCGACGCAGTCGAGTGACTCACATGAATAGGGAGGAGAAAGTGTCCCCCACATATCACCACAGACGCAGCACAGGGGCTCCAATCCTGTCCCAGCCTGGGGGCCTCGGCTAGATCTCCAGTGGGGAGTGCGAGGGCTGGATCGACTGCAGCGAGAGTGTGGGTTGTGGACCGTCGGGATAGCGTGTGGCGTAGATGTTCCGCTGGAAGTAGAGAGGCTGATGTCTCTCGCCCTGCAGGAAGGAGAAACTCAGACGGGAGAGTGAAAACTCCTCCCTGCGGCATGTGCGCAGAACGGGTTGCGCAATGTGCGGCATCATGTTGAGGGCTCGGGAGGGCAACGACGGCAGCGTTGCCGAGCTTGTACAGGGGCCTCAATCCTGTCCCCGATGGGGTGCGCCTCTCGCCGCGCGCGTAGCAGTCGGCGCGCGGGTAGCCTCAGAGATGCGCAGAGCGAGATGCGGGTATCAGCAAACCAAGCCCTGGGCTTGGATGGGCGCGGCGACGCCGCGGCGCAGTGGATAGCGTGAAGAACTCCGAGATCACTGGGATCTTGAGATCTTGAGCCGCCGCTACCACGTGCAAGCCCCGCAGAGGTGCGGGCGAGAGGGCGGCCCGAGCCCCGAAAGGGCCCGCCCTCGACCTTGCTCTACATGGTAACGGATAAGAAGAGAGAAACTATGGACCGGGACACGCTGTGGTTCAGACGTCACTCACTTCAATCTTGTGTGCACCGTGGTCCGTGCTGCACAGGGAGTCAGGTACGGGTCCTGTGCAGTCACGACACACGAATCAGTGCGAGCGTGCACAGTACTCTGTCTGTGTAACATCAGCGAATCTTCAACATCCAGAGAACCGCCACCTTCGACTCCTCGTAGACACAGTACTCGGCGAATCGCATCTTTTGGTGGTGTCTGCTGCCGGCGAGGTTGAAGCGGCATAGAAACATGAAGCGGCCATGCGTGCCCTGCGGTGCATACTGCGACGCCCGAGGGTCCGGTGCTCCGTATATGCCGCCTCCGAGCATACCCGAGGCGTTCGCGAAGCGGAGCTTGAGACCCTCCGCCAGGATGTTGGCGACATTGCCGTCTGTGCGCGTGCCATGGAAGAGCAGCGCGTCGGATAGGCGATTGGGGTTCGGGTCAGCGTCGGCCCCGAGGCTGCCCGCGTTGAACGCGGTGAGAGACGTTTCGTGGCATGAAAAGCTGGCGCACGGCTTGCTCGGTGCTCCACGAGCCCGCCAGTGCAAGCCACCTCTCCGTCAGAGGTCCGCGCGTTGGAATCGGCATTCTCTGCCATGGCTGCGGCGGAACAATCTTCCGGACGCAGCGCGTTGTGCCAATGGACATAGAGGCGGCATATTTGTTCGTGCCGAGTGTATACCGCACTGACTGATGCGTCTGCAATGTGCGCAACAGTTGCACTGCGTTCTGGTCGAGGATCGGCCTCCAGTTGCCACTGCCCCGATGCCCGTCCTCAAACTCAAAGCCGTCCCGGGCGGAGAGCTGTTGCTCGGCGCTAAGGCGCTTGCTGATCTCCGCTGTCATGCGTTGCTGCAGATCAGCGACTGAACGTTGCGAGAGAACGTTGCCACGCACGGCATCGAGCGATTGCTCGGAACGCCGTTGTGCCGCTGCTGCCATGCGCGCCGCTTGCTCGGCACGCCGTCGTGCCGACACCTCCTTTGCCAGCCGCTCACCCACATCAGGCAGTGGCGCTGCAGCTTCCACTAGTTCTGCACGACGGACGGCCCGCTCGTCGCGAGAACGCACGAGTTAAGTGCTTTCGGCAGCAGGCTGACTGAGCCGTCTGCGCGGATCAGAACGATCCGGCGCGTGCTCACTTGCCCGCTTGCCGCTGCGCAAATCTGGCATTGGCGATTAGCGCGAACAGCGGTTTTGCGTGAACAGCGCGATTCGCTCTCCCTGGTCCGCACCTCGCGCGCGCGTGAACAGGGTACTAGGCCCCCAAACTCACTTATAATCCTGGCGGGCAAAATTAAAAAGAGAAATAAATAGAAGCCTCTCTCACAGCCCACTAGGTAGGTAGGTAGAAAGGTGAAGAACAGCCAGGCTCGGACTGGACACCAACAGCACACTGGCACGACAAGGGCGCAAACCAGAGAGAAGATGGGACAAACGGCGTAACACGATTGGCTCCTTGCGCCTGTCTGAGACCAAGGCCCCGGCCGCGGCACGCCTTACCGCTGCGGTTGCCACAGTTCGGCAATACGAGGCTCGCCGTGCCCAGCATGTTCCAGACGGTTGAGATCGACATGCCTCCCGGTGACGCGTCCGCGTCCGAGGCGCCGTCACGGCTCGCGCTGCGGAAGAGCCAAGCGCAAGCCGCCTCCTCCTCCTCTGCGGGTCTCAAGGAGACCACCGACCGAGGACAGAGCTTCAGTGTGGACCGAAGCACCGAGTACGAGCCTCCGCCGCGGCCCCGCACGCGCACGGCTAGAGGGCTGGCGTGTTGCCTGCCTTGCGTGCCAGAGCGCCGCCGCCGAAGCGTCTGCTGCTGCCTGCTCGCGCTGTGGCTGCTATGGTGCGTGGGCGGCGGCGCTTTTGCTGCAGCCATGATCATAAAGCTAACGACGGAGCTGGACTTTGTGCTGTGCGAGGTGAGCGCCTGCGTGCCCGGAGACAAGCACTGCGAGCCGTGCACGGACCCGGACGACGCGTGCTCCTCGCGGCTCGACACCTACTCCTCCGAGACGCTCGCCTTGCCGATGAACATCACGTACGCCGTGTACAACCCCATCTTTATCGGGTACA
>NW_005199901.1:7543-9316 GCF_000372725.1 Emiliania huxleyi CCMP1516
AATACCATCGTGGGCCTTGTGAATGTATTAGTCCCATCCTTGTCTCTCTCTCCTTGACCTTGTAAAGTCTTAGCTGTACGAAGGAGAAGAGGGATGCGGGTCTGTGTCTCTCCTTATATTTCTGAGGGAGGACCTGAAAACGCGGCCGTCCATGTGGACCTTCAAGTGCAAGGGAAAAGAATTTTGGGAAAAGAAACAAGACGCGCGTGAGTTCCCGGAACGTACGAGTTAGCGCGCCGAACGGCGCGGGTACACACATGCGTCGCCTGGCCAGGCCTGCCGCTGCTCTCGCATTCGCGGCGCGGAGAGCTGCCTGTTCCGCCAGCCAGGACTCTCCCGCCAGCATACACGCCTACACGGCCACTCGGCTGGATGGAAGGTGTCGGCAAGCCCTGCCACAGCATCCACATCGAAGCTGCCACAACCACTTGTACTTCGAATGAATGCCGTGTGGCTCCTGCCTCTCACTGTCTGGTAGTGGAGTTGCGAGGGCAGGGGAGAGGGTTGCCCCCACCCCCCACCACACCACTGGACTGTGTGTGTGTGTGTGTGTGTGTGTGTGTGTGTGTGTGTGTGTGTGTGTGTGTGTGTGTGTGTGTGTGTGTGTGTGTGTGTGTGTGTGTGTGTGTGTGTGTGCGTGTGGAGAAATTTACCTTGCCTTACCTCACGCACTTGGGCACGTACGCAGCTGCACGTACGTTCACTCCTCGTGCGGGACACTCACACTCCGGCGTGTGAGGCTCTCGCGATTTCACCAACGCGAGGTGTCCCCACTCCAAGCCCCGGTCAGTGCTGGCCATTTACTGGTATAGCCCCCCAGAACAATCAAACACTCTACGGCCAAAACAATCAAATGGTGGTAATATTTACCACGACTTCTGAAGCAAAATCTGACTAAAATCGGAGAAATCGGCAAAATACCGGGTATTTTCCAGGTATACCCGGGTTTTCCCAGGTATACCCGCAAAATACCCGGTATTTTGCCAATTTGGCTGAATTTGGCCGCAAACCAGCCTCAGACTCGGCTCAGATCCCGAAAAATTGATGATCCCGTTACGGTAATTTACGGAGTGGGGCGGTGGGAGATAAAGTATCCATGGAGGATATATGGGAAAATTTTGCTTTTTGGAAACTCCAACAGCTAGCAACAACTCGCCGGTGTGCGCGGTGGAGCCTGAGCGGTGTGCATATAGAGCTCTAGAAACTTTTGATTCGACATTCCGATGGCGCGGGGCACCTGGGCAGTATAACTCCTACCGCTAGAATAAGTGACAAAGAAAGCACAAACTTCAGACCCCGGTTGGGTTCCGACGCCCGCGCTTCAGGCCACGCCGCAGTGCGGGCCCGGCGACCAGCGACCACGCGCCCCGCCACAGCAGCCGACAGCCCCCCCCCCCCGCATTTTACCGAAAAGACAAAGCGCAGCGTTGACCGCACGGCCTACCCTCGCGCCCAAAAGTACTCCGGTCTTTTATGTGTCCCAACCATGATGCTACCATGCTGCATGCAAGTTGCAGAGCGCATCTCTCTCTCTCTGTTGTGCGAGGCGTGAACCGCGCCATTCGCTCTCACCTGGCAACCCTGTCCGCACGTCTCGCGCGCGCGTGAACAGGGCAAACGATCGTCCAAAATCAAAAACGCCAGAATTGCGAATTGAAGTCGACCGCGTCCAAAGCTGACAACAACAACCAAAGACGGCTGTCCCCCCAAGAAGAGACGTACGTTAAACTCCGGTGAAGATCTGTTTTCCAACAACCTTTACGTGCCAGGGCT
>NW_005199901.1:12454-16782 GCF_000372725.1 Emiliania huxleyi CCMP1516
CCGCCACCGCCGCCTCCGCCTCCGCCGCCGCCACGCAAGCCCGCGCATATGCCACTGCCGCCGTCAGAGCTGTGTCAAAGACACCAACGTGGATGTCGCCCCTGACGCCAATGAACACGGCCTCAAACCGGCCAGATCGTTTGTAGACACCCTTGTAGCCAGTGCTGGTGCCGCTGGAGAGGTGCAATCGCAGACCCTCCGCCTCCGCCATCACGCGCGCCTCCGCCTTCACCGCCGCCAACGCTGAGAGGGGAGAGCAGTCGTTGCTCTCGAGTGGCGCCAGCGGCGGCGTGCGAAAAAGCGGCATGAAGAGCGAGCAGCGGGGGAGACTGCTCTAGTCGGCGCGCTTCAGCCGCTTTTTCTTTTGAGCTTAGCCTCCGTTGTCGGCTCGGCCGTTCCGTCTCCTCGCTCTGGCTCGGGCCGTGGGCGTGCTGCTGCTGCTGCTCGGCACTGTTGTCGCCATTTTCAATATCTCTCTCTCTGCTCTCTCTCTCTCTGCTCTCTCTCTCTCTCTCTCTCTCTCTCTCTCTCTCTCTCTCTCTCTCTCTCTCTCCTCTCTCTCTCTCTCTCTCTCTCTCTCTCTCTCTCTCTCTCTCTCTCTCTCTGTGTGTGTGTGTGTGTGTGTGTGTGTGTGATTTTTAGCAATATACCAAACAACTTTGGTTGTTGTTGTTGTTGTTGTTGTTGTGTGTGTGTGTGTGTGTGTGTGTGTGTGTGTGTGTGTGTGTGTGTGTGTGTGTGTGTGTGTGTGTGTGTGTGTGTGTGTGTGTGTGTGTGTTACGCTCTGGCGAGACGTGAGGCGCTTGCGCCCAGGAGGGGCGGAGGGGGGGGGGGGGCATGCGTAACGACGCTCTGCTAGAGATGCCTTTCGGGGCCCAGAGATAAACTTCTGATGCCATGCGTGACCTAGTAGTGTCCCCAGCTATGGGCGTGTCCACGTTGGAGCCAGGTGAGAGACTCTTCTCTTGCCAGGTGCCGGTGTGTGGACGCGAGAAACCGAGAATAGCTCCGCCGTTCATTGCACATTGGAGGCAACCGATGCGAGTCGACTGGTGTGTGTCGTCGTGGTCTCGGAAGAGAGGGAGAGATTTTTGAAAACCTTTCTCTCTTCTTGGTTTCGTATCCAGAATACTCACTCACTCTAGTTTGGGGTAGATAGACAGAAAGAAAGGCGAAGAACAGGGTTCGGACTGGACACTTCGCGGGTCCTCCTCCCCCATCCCTCGTTTGGTTTGTCTGTTTTCTTTCTTTCTATCTTTACACTTCGCGGGAGGTAAAAGAAAAAAGCTTGCCCGGCCTGGACGTCTACCGCGTCACGGTCGATCCGTCAAAGCGATACACTCGTTCCTATCACGTTGGCACGCACGGTCACACGGAGCTCCGTGCCGGCACACAGGAAGAGAGCAAAGCCCATGCAGGGCCGGGCGGGGGGATGCGATGAAGTGAATGAAGTCAAGCTCCGAGGCGCCATCCACACGACAGCGTCAACACGCCAATGAAAGACAGTGTAGCATATCTTTCCTGGCGCTCACAAGCTAAAGATGTTTGTTCACGGGCCCCCACACGGAGGTGTGGGAAGCCCGGGCGGGTACTCTTTAAGCTGTGGTACTCGCTCGTCTAGGCAGGGGTCGGTATCCAGTGAGAGAGAGAGAGAGAGATGTTTAGCAATACCAAACAACTCTAACACTCACACGTCATTTGGGGCCTGGAGCCCTGGCACGTAAAGGTTGTTGGAAAACAGATCTTCACCGGAGTTTAACGTACGTCTCTTCTTGGGGGGACAGCCGTCTTTGGTTGTTGTTGTCAGCTTTGGACGCGGTCGACTTCAATTCGCAATTCTGGCGTTTTTGATTTTGGACGATCGTTTGCCCTGTTCACGCGCGCGCGAGACGTGCGGACAGGGTTGCCAGGTGAGAGCGAATGGCGCGGTTCACGCCTCGCACAACAGAGAGAGAGAGATGCGCTCTGCAACTTGCATGCAGCATGGTAGCATCATGGTTGGGACACATAAAAGACCGGAGTACTTTTGGGCGCGAGGGTAGGCCGTGCGGTCAACGCTGCGCTTTGTCCTTTCCGTAAAATCCCTGTGAAGAAATGGGAAAAAGAAATCAAAACTTCCCCTATCCGGACGATCCAGCATTTCGTATGTACCAGGTCACTAAACATATGTCCTCATAACCTCAATCCTGCGGTTGCGCCCACCCCTCGATCTTCTTGGGCAGCAGCTGGTTGGACACGTCCTCTCCGTGGCCTAGGCAGCCGCTCTCGCCCTTGCCCCAGCTGCAGACAGCGCCGCCGGTGAGGGCGATGCTGTGGTAAGCTCAGCCGACACAGCGACGACGCGCTGCCCCGCCAAGACCTCGACCTTCTTCGGCAGCAGCTGGTTTTGGTAGTCGCCGTGGCCCAGCGTGCCGTAGGCTCCACAGCCCCAGCTCCAGACACTGCCGTCGGCGGTGAGGGCGAGGTTGTGGTTGCCTCCGGCAGACACAGCGACGACGCGCTGGCCAGCCAAGGCCTCGACCTTCTTGGGCTGCCACTTCTGCTGCTCGTCGCCGTGGCCCAGCTTGCCGTGGGTTCCACCGCCCCAGCTCGAGAGGGCGCCGTCGGCGGTGATGGCGAAGCTGTACCCATCTCCAGCCGACACGGCGACGACGCGATGGCCAGCGAAGGCCTCGACCTTCTTCGGCAGCAACTGGTTCTGCTGGTCGCCGTGGCCCAGCTTGCCAAAGCCTCCATCGCCCCAGCTCCAGACACTGCCGTCGGCGGTGAGGGCGAGGCTGTGCCCGCCTCCAGCCGAGACAGCGACCACACGCTGCCCACCAAAGGCCTCGATCTTCTTGGGCAGCAGCTGGGTCTCCTGGTCGCCGTGGCCCAACCGGCCAAAGTATCCATAGCCCCAGCTGCAGACGGCGCCGGCGCCGGCGAGGGCGATGTTGTGCGCACCTCCAGCCGACACAGCGACGACGCGCTGGCCAGTCAAGGCCTCGATCTTCGCACGCCCGCCTCCGCGTTGGCCACTCCTACGCCTTCGGCAACACCGAGGAGAAGGCCCGCCGCCTAAACATGGGCTGCAAGGCGCGCGGGCAGCCCGGCCAACCCTTCTCCCACAAGAACGGCCACGGCTACGTCAATATGCGCATCGCGGTTTCTACCACGACGCGATCTTTGTCAAGCGCAACAACTTCAACCTGCTGCTCCGCGAGATTTGGCGGCGGCTTCTCGCCCACCCCTGTTCTCAAGCTTCGCCGCCTCGCGCGCAAGGTCGCGCGCGGCAGCGTCGACCGCACGGCCTACTCGCCCAAGTACTCGGCTACTCGCTCTCTTTTATGTCCCACCATGCAGAGCGCATCTCTCTCTCTGTTGTGCGAGGCGTGAACCGCGCCATTCGCTCTCACCTGGCAACCCTGTCTGCACGTCTCGCGCGCGCGTGAACAGGGCTCCAGGCCCCAAATGATGTGTGAGTGTTAGAGTTGTTTGGTATTGAGATTCGGATCTCCCCGCCACTTGAGCACTGGATAGGGTCGATTCCGCGTGGTACGGGACCCCACCAACCTAGCGTTCCAAGAAAGAAGAAAGTAAGATGCGAATCACCCTCCCAGGACGCCGCCAGCCAGCCTCTCGCCCCAGCCCTTGATCTTAGGTATTGCGCTCATACGGGAGCGCAGCGACCTGAAACGGTCCGTCGACAAATTCGAAACGCCCGCCGAATTCGAAAGGTGCGCCGCTCCCGCCGATCTCCCGCTAACGGACCTTACCCGCCTGTAACCTCTCTTTAAGGTATTGCTAAAAATCTCTCTCGGAGGCGGCGAGGCGAAATCAGACTCGGTCGAGAGACCCCAGATTGGCATCCATGCCTTTCTGGACAGGTTGGCCCGCCACAACGACCCCTGGAATTGCGACTCGCCGCTTTCCTCCCGCTGTGATCCTGTGTGAGCTCTGTGTCTTGATTTGCCAACAACATACCCAAGGCACAAAAATCTCTCTCAGGAAGAGCCGTCCGTGCGTGCGCGGTGCGTGCGGCAAGAAAGAAGGCATCCAGAAGCGCCAGATCCTAGTGCCGAAAGTCTGGTGGCACTTTCACGCTCAATCGCCAGCGGCCCCCACATCCCTCGAGCGCAGAAGCTCGTTTTCGCACAGGAAACAGAAGAATATAAACAAAAGAACTCTCTCTCACAGCACACAGGCTCGACACAAGCGCCAAAAAAAAAAATGGGGCGAACGGAACTTTGAGCAACCTCCTCGCCGTCCGTGTCGGAAGGCCGCCCATTTCCCCCCCATGCCGGAGAAAGGGAAATTCCTGCTCCGGCCTTAGACTGCCCCCCCCCATT
>NW_005199901.1:18663-19843 GCF_000372725.1 Emiliania huxleyi CCMP1516
CTCGACGCGGTCGTCAACCAGCCGCAGTACGTGCTCGCGCGGCTGCGGCAGCTGGCGCAGGCGGCGCGGCAGGTTGGGGTGAGCGAGAAGGAGCGCGAGGTGCTGCTCAAGAGCGTCGGGGTGCTGGGTGCGCCACACCTGCACTGCCACACTTGCCCGGCCACACCTGCCCTGCCACACCTGCCCTGCCACACCTGCCCTGCCACACCTGCCCTGCCACACCTGCCCTGCCACACCTGCCTTGCCACACCTGCCCTGCCACACCTGCCCTGCCACACCTGCCCTGCCACACCTGCCTTGCCACACCTGCCCTGCCACACCTGCCCTGCCACACCTGCCCTGCCACACCTGCCACACCTGCCCTGCCACACCTGCCCTGCCACACTTGCCACACCTGCCCTGCCACACCTGCCTTGCCACACCTGCCCTGCCACACCTGCCCTGCCACACCTGCCTTGCCACACCTGCCCTGCCACACCTGCCCTGCCACACCTGCCTTGCCACACCTGCCCTGCCACACCTGCCCTGCCACACCTGCCCTGCCACACCTGCCCTGCCACACCTGCCCTGCCACACCTGCCCTGCCACACCGGCCACACCTGCCCTGCCACACCTGCCCTGCCACACCTGCCTTGCCACACCTGCCCTGCCACACCTGCCCTGCCACACCTGCCCTGCCACACCTGCCCTGCCACACCTGCCCTGCCACACCTGCCCTGCCACACCTGCCCTGCCACACCTGCCCTGCCACACCTGCCCTGCCACACCTGCCCTGCCACACCTGCCCTGCCACACCTGCCACACCTGCCCTGCCACACCTGCCCTGCCACACCTGCCCTGCCACACTTGCCACACCTGCCCTGCCACACCTGCCCTGCCACACCTGCCTTGCCACACCTGCCCTGCCACACCTGCCCTGCCACACCTGCCTTGCCACACCTGCCCTGCCACACTTGCCCCCCCAAACCCGGCCACTCCTGCCATCCTTGCATGCTTTCCCATACCAACACTGATCAAACATGTGGTCCCCTACCGTCCCGTACCCTATCTTGACCTTCCTTGCCATGAGATGCCCACTCGAAAATTACCCCAAATTGCCCTCAAAATATACCTTCCAGAATTTACTCTTAGAATTGCCTCTAAAAATTCCCCCGGCAAAACCAAGTGCAATCCCTAACCT
>NW_005199901.1:22430-24054 GCF_000372725.1 Emiliania huxleyi CCMP1516
CGGCGGTGAGAGCGAGGCTGTGGCAGAGGCCCGCCGACACGTCGACGACGCGCTGCCCCGCCAGGCCCTCGGTCTTCTTGGGCAGCAGCTGGTGCTGCTCGTCGCCGTGGCCCAGCTTGCCAAAGGTTCCATGGCCCCAGCTCCCCACAGGGCCGTCCGCGGTGATGGCGAGGCTGTGGTTGCCTCCAGCCGACACAGCGACGACGCGCTGCCCAGCAAAGGCCTCGATCTTCTTGGGTTGCAGCACGTCCTCCTTGTCGCCGTGGCCCGAGCGGATTCCACAGCCCCAGCTCCAAACGCTGCCGTCGGCGGCGATGGCAAGGCTGTGGTGGATCCCCGCCGACACGCTTTCCGCGTGCTCGCCTCCGAGCAGCGATGGGAGTGCTGTCGGCGACGTGAGCCGCGTCACGCCCTCGCCGTGCCCGAGCAGCCCAGCAGCCGGGTCGAGCTCCTCCTCCTCGTCGCTGCTGATCTCGGTCGCCTCGTTGCCAGACGAGAAGAGCCGGCCCTCGCCGTCGATGAAGACGCTGTGCTGCCCTCCCGCCGCCACCGACGCACGAAGAAGGGCTGCCTCGGACTGCATCATCAGCCGGTTGAGAGGGCAGCGTGTTGCTGCTGCTGCTGGTACACGGCGTCTCCACTAGGAGAATACTGACGAGTAGCAATGCGCTGTGAATATATTGGGATATACTGGGGTATATTGCACCCCTGGAATATACTCCCATATTGCGCACTATTACGCAATATACGGAGATATTGGAGGAACATCTTCCAGCCGAATACTGGGATAGATTGGAGTATATTGGGATACATTGCTGTATAGCCCAGCGCCCAGGCGTACTATGGTGCACAATATATCGCAGTATACTCCAATATACTCCAATATACTCTTGTTTCGCCCCGGGATTAGCTCCGGCATATATTGGCGTATATTGGAATACAGTGGGTTGCGGGCATTAAGAAATTCCGCGGCACGCCGCCGTTTTTCCACAGCCCTCACCCACCCGACGCCGTGGTTTCTTAGCTCCGGCCGGCACTCAAGCCAACTCTACACTCACACCTAGAGAGCCAGAGCCGGCCCGAAGGATTTTTAGGTAAGTAAGAGGTAAGCTGCGGTCCGCGAGGGCGATGCCAGAGTCTGCCGCCGAGTCGGCTCTCTGGATGACGGGAGACGCACACACGCCTCCATCCACTCGCACTCCACTCAGAACACCGCAGACTTGGATAGTGACAAGTGCGCGCGCCGCAGGCGAAGAGAAATTTTGGGCAGAGGCTCCCGTTTTCACACTCGTGTCTGGCCTTTTCTCGGCACTCGGGGCCGCGCCTGCGGCGCGCCGTGGTTTCTTAGATTTTCGCGGAAATCGCTCGGCGTGGTTTCTTAATGGTACGTTTTCTTAATGCCCGCAACCCACTGTATACTGGAGACAGACGTAGAGAGAGACGTATCAACAGGGCGAATATATCGCAATATAAGCCAATATATCCCAATATTCTCCAATATATCCGGACCGTATATTGCGATATATTGGCTTATATTCCACATTTCAGCTGTGAACCTTATTGTAAGTATTCTCTGGCGAGTCAGAGAAGAAAGAAAAGAAAAAGAAAATCTTGAGTAAAAATG
>NW_005199901.1:44461-141948 GCF_000372725.1 Emiliania huxleyi CCMP1516
GCCCCCTCGCCTCGCGCCGCAGGGCAGCTTCCGCCCGCCGTCACCGACGAGGGCGACGCCCGACCCGCGGGTGGCGAGGGGCAGGCGCGGAGCGCGCACCCGTCCAACCTCACCGGGGCGCTGGCGAGGCTGAGCGCGAGGGTGTCCGAGGAGGAGGACGGCTCCAGCGAGGCGGCGGCGGCGGACGACCCGGACCGGGCTCCCTCTCCGCCCGGCCGAGAGGTGCCGCAGCCAAGCCCCGGCGTCGACGGGGCGGGAGCGGAAGATGGGGCGGCAGCCGCGGCCGAGGACCCCTTGGACAAGAGCAGTATGACTCACACCGGGTCCGATTACGGCGACGATGACTATTTTTAGACCTATGCAGACCTTCGAGCACGAGCGAGTTGCGATCCCTCAATGGACAATGCCCTGTGTGCCTCCAACATCCACATAGTCCAGCGCATGTCCACTATGGGTTCATCATAAATGACATGCACATACGTGCGAGACCTCGGGCTCGCGGATGCGAATCACGCCCCAACACTGTTCACACAAAAACACAACCGGACCCAAGACGGGGGTACAACACTGTTCACAAGGAGTGCCCATTATGCCGTCGGCCCCTCACGGATCCACAAAGGCATCAGCCGGTTGCCGCGCTCTGTAAGCGGCAACCACAGCCACCGCTAGTGCTCGCCGCACGTATGGCATCGGTCACCTCGCTGCGAAAGCTGCTCGACGCCATCGTCGGCGAGGAGGGTTCAGCGAGGTCCAAGTTTGTCGACGGCACTGTGCTGCAGACCATCTCGACGCTCACGCTTGGCCAGCCGTTTGAGGTCTGGAAGACGCGGATGGGACGGCACAGGACAGAGACGACCGTGGGCTCATTCAGGCACATACTGCACAGCGGAGGCGTCCGCGCATTTTACGCCGGCACTGGGCCGAAGCTGGTTGAGAGCGCCACAAAGGGCGGCGTGCTGCTGGTCGCCAAGGACGCGATCCAGGAGAGCTTGAAGGGTGCGGGCGTCTCGTCAACCACCGCTGGCTTCGTGGGCGGCGCGGGCGGCGGCGTCGCGCAGACCGTGGTGATGGGGCCCTGCACCTATCTTGTCACTGCGATGGTGCTCGGCAAGGAGCAGTCGGTGTGGGGCATCATGCGGCGCACCTGGGCCAGCAAGGGCCTCCTCGGCTTCTACCCGGGCGGCTCAGCCATCGCCGCGCGGCAGGCGAGCAACTGGGCGAGCCGCGTCGGCTTCACCGAGGCGGTGCGGACCAAGATGAAGGCGGCGCACGGCGACCCGACGCGGCGGCTCTCGATACACGAGGAGTGCTGGGCGGGCATCATCGGCGGCGTCCTTTCGTGCTGGAACCACCCCTTTGAGGTCGCGCGGATCGAGATGCAGGCGCGCGCGCTCTCGGGGGAGCCGGCAGTGGGGATGATTGCGGTGCTGCGCCAGGTCCACGCAGAGAGCGGCGTGGGCGGCCTCTTTCAGGGTCTGATCCCGAGGATGGGAACCAACGTGTGGCTAACCCTGTTCCTCGTCTCGGGGGCGAACATCGTGAAGCAGTGCCGCGAGGGCTCCACAGAGGCAATCTGCACGGCGAGCGCAAACCCGCAGCACCACTGTGCGTGACCGAGTCCACCCTAGAGTCCACCGAGTCGCGAGACCGAGAGTCTGCCCCCGAGAGGAGGCCTCGTCGTTCTCCCGTGAGCCGTGACCTGAGGTTTAGTTCCTTGACACACACCAGACCTCGGGAAACCGAGCCGTGTGCAGGTACAGTGTTGCTATTATTTTGTCCAGTACTCTGTATATTGTTGCAAGTCTCGTAGAAGTTTGAGAGTGAGAAGTGTGTCGGAGATCGCTCGCTCTCGCCACTCGCGCGCATCTCCAGTTCTCCACACATCGAACACGGTTACTGCACAAGGCAGCTGCAGCCGCCCGCGCCCTCGACTTGCGGGGCCTCGTCCGGCACGTCCGGCGCCGGGCACGGCGTGAGCTTCGCTGCCTCCACCACAGAGATGTGCATCCGCGCCCTCGCCGGGCGACCCAGGAAGTTCACGCCGCGGCTCGCTGCTTGCGGCGAGTCTCGGGCAGCGCGCGTGGCGGCGAAGCTCCCCTCCTTCCGCGCCTTGGCGAAGGCCTCCGCGGTCGAGCAGATGCTGAGCGTTGTGAAGAGGTCGGCCCACTGCTCGAAGCCTATCCAGAAGGTGCCGTCCGCCGCCGCGCTGAAGCCCACCGCGTCCGCTACCTCGGGGTGCCTCCCCCACAGCGGCGAAGCGTCGCCCCAATCGCCCCTCCACTCCACCTCATTGCCCCACGGATTGCGGAGCTGCAGCAGTCGGAAGCCGCCCGCCTCGACCGCCCGCAGCACCGAGTAGGCGTGGTCAGTGACGAGCTCGTCGCGCCGCCGCACCTCGAGCGTCCGCTGCCCGGCCACCTGGTGGACAGCGGTCGGGGCTGGGGGTGGGCTTGGGGCCAGCGGCGGTGAGGGGTTGCGTCAGGTTTGGGGTTGGGTGTCGGGAGAGGGGGGGGGAGATCGCCTTCTCCACTCCTCCGGTCGTGACGACGTGCCGGCTTGCGAGCGCGTCCAGCACCCCGCGCCAGATATCGTCGGCGCCACGCTCGTCGCCTGGCGTGCCGATCAGGAAGACCTTTCCCGGGCTGCGCGCCGCGCCGCTCGCAGCGAGCCGCTCGCGCTCGAGCCGAAAGGCGCCCCACCGCAAGCCGCGCGAGTCGACCCGCTGGAAGACCTGCACCGGCTGGCTCGGCCCGAGGAGCAGCTGCAGCGCCCACGCGGAGGAGCCGCCGACCAGGGCGCCGTACGAACCGCAGTACTTCGCGACCGCCTTTTCGAGCAGCATCGCCCACTCCTCGCCGCTCGCGCCCGGCGACGTCGCGTTGCTGCCCGCGAAAAGGGTCTCGGGGTGTCCCCAGTTCCAGCTGGAGGGGATCGTGTCGTCGATCGTGGTGCTCACCCACTCGCCGGCCTCCGCCGAGAACAGGCGGAGGGTGTAGGCGCCGGTGTCGCTCGCCTGCTCCTCGAGGAAAAGCGACTCGATCAGCTCGGGATGCTCCGCCACGCACGCCAGCGACGCAAGCAGGAAGCAGTCGCCAATAGAGCCCTGCAGCAGGTCGCCCGGGCCGATGCCGTCGAAAAGGTCTGAGTCGGTGCCGGCGAGGGCACCCGCGCGGAGCCAGCAGTCGACCTTGGTCGGCGCATCCCACCCCGCCGCGGACCCCAGCGAGCTCTGCTCTGGCGGAAAGCTGGCGTCAATGTACTTGCCGTCGCTCCTCGGGTCGGGCGGTGCCGGCGCGCTCGTCACGCAGCGGATGTCAGGAGCAGCGAGCCAGCCGCTCTGACTGCTCGCGACAAGCCAGCCGTGCGCAGGCGCTAGCTCGGGAAGCCAAGCGTCGGTCTCCACGCGGACGTAACCCCCGGCCGACGAGCCTCGCGGGAGGGAGTCGCCAACCCACCAGCTGCCGATGGCGTAGAAGAGGTAGCTGACGTTGCCGCCCGTGACCTTGCGGTACACATAGCGCGAGTTGAGCAGGTCTGCGCCACGCACGAACTTTCCAAGCGACCCGGAGTTGACGCCGCCGGGCGTCTTGCCCACGATGAAGACTTCGGCGGCGGCGGAGGCGAGCGGGCTGGTCGCCACACAGCGAAGATTAGGAGCATCGAGCCACTCGCCGTCGTAGACCTTCCACGTCGCCGTGATCTTGTCGGGCGTAGCCGCGTCGTCCTCAACGTAGAGGTAGCCCGACCATTCGCCGGGCGTCGCCCCGACCCACCAGCGGCCCCGCGAGTAATGCAGGAAGCGGGACGGGTCGCTCGTGAAGGTGTAGACCTTCGCTCGCCGAGTCCGCTTGTACTCGCCCAGCAGACTCGCGTTGGCGCCCTTGGGGGTCGATCCAACGAGGTACATAGACATTGTGCGTGCTCAGCGCGCAGCAGAGTCCGAATCTAGCTGCGTGCAGCTGTGGCTTTGTACAGCAAGGCGGGGCTACGAGGACGTGAAATGCGGCGTTGCGCTCACATAAAAACGCAGTCACGGCCCGGCTGAGGCTTGGAACCACCCACCCACCCGACCTCACGGCCCGGCTGAGGCTTGGAACCACCCACCCACCCCCACCCACCTCACCTTTTTCTAGAAAGAAAGAAAGAAAACGGACAACCCAAGGGAGGGATGGGAGGACGGCACGCCGCCACCACGCAGGGATTTTAATCACCTTTTTCTCGGTAGTGCCAGTGCGCCGCGTGCACAATTCTTTCTTGCAGATTCTTTTCTCTGGACCCCTGCCACTGTGGCCGCGGCGCAGGCCAACAGACCACGTCGCTATGGTGCAAGTAATTATCATGACCGCATGCGTGATAATTACGTAAGACCCCCATTAACCGCAGAGTTGCAAGGCAGAGTTTACAGGATTCAGCTACGGAGCAGCGCCCAGTCAAATCCAAATTTTGCCAACTATGTTGATGGAGTTATTGGCAGGGGGTTGGGTAATTACTCTGACAATGACAATCACGATACACGGCTAGATTGGGCGGACTACTCGGCTGCAAGACAGGAGTGGTCACAGGTGCAGTTTCTTCATCGTTTTGGAAACGTCGTGCAGACGTTTAGGCAGGCGGTGGCACGGATCGTACGGCGGGCCAAGTGGCGCCGCATCATCAAGGCCCTGAGAATGCGCGCAAGAATTGGAGTAATACCAACACTCGGAATGCACGGGCAAGAGGACGAAGTAGCAAGAACAAGCTGGTCCGTGCGTATGTGGCCCCGAGTACGTATGCCTGCGGACTCAACTCCAGCACAAACACAGTCTTACATACAGATGATGGGATTCAACCGACCTGACTTTAGGGCTGGGCTTCGTGGGACTGGTACGCGGGGATTCCAATTTTGACAAGAATTCTGACGTAAGGGGGAGAATGAGTCTAGATCAATGGACCCCTGCCACTGTGGCCGCGGCGCAGGCCAACAGAGCACGTCGCTATGGTCCTCGCGGCTATAGCAGTGTGACAGGTAGACCACCACTTGATGCACACGTGCAAGGTAGACTTTACATATCACACCTAAATGACAGTTTAGACAGAGTAGCTCCACCAGGGCATCCACGTCGCCTAGACATTCTTACCTGGCTTGCCGATGTTGTTAGTCGGGGACAGTCTGGTAATTACCGGGACGACTCGGGAAACATACGGCAAGATTGGCAGCGCTACGCTGCTGCAAGAGCGGATTGGTCAATGGTGCAGCACGTCACTAACTTTGGGCGCGTCGTGCAGACGTTTAGGCAGGCGGTGGCACGGATCGTACGGCGGGCCAAGTGGCGCCGCATCATCAGGGGCCTAAGACTGCGCGCAAGAGTTGGAGAAGTACCAACATTTTTGGGGCCATCGGGAAGCGACATTTTTCGGGCCCCTAGTATGTGGCCCAATGTGCCACACCCAAGTACCGCGACTCCACAACAACAAGCGTCATTCGTTGAGCGCTTCATGAGCGGACGGGGACGAACGAACACGAACGGGATTCGTGGGACTCGCGAAACTTGGCAAGAAACGGGATAGTAAAAAGATGTTACCGCAGTATCACGCGACCCTTATACACACGGCGCCCCCCTGAGATTCGGTTGAGATGCAGATGAGCTCGCCAGCTCGCGCGTGTAATTTGTCGATCACCCGTCCTATTCACACATCTCATTGAGATTGTTATCTAAATTGCATGTTCACAGCAATTGTCTCCTCTTTTTTTTCACCACCTGAGATCCCGAATCTCAGCCCTGCAATTATGACCCCAACTGCCCTGCCCTGCCCTGCCGTACTGCCCTGCCCGCGTACTGCCGCACAACTGCCCTGCCCTGCCCTGCCCAATCCCCTACCTGCCCCGGGTGTGAAACCCACACTGCCCTGCCCTAGCCTGCCCACACTGCCGAGGTGTGAATAGCCGGCCGCTCCCGAGGTCTCGAACAAACTTCTCCATGGCGTATATCGCCGCATGTACATACACATATGGGATCTAGCGTGACGCCGGCGTGACGCGGGTGTGTCCTCGAACACCATCAGGATTCCTCCCTAGTCAGGATCCTGCGACTGGCGGTTGATACCTCGCAGGTTTCACACCCACATGGACATGTTCATGTACATGTCACCCGTGCTCGCGACGCTCGCCAGCGTGGACCCGACTGACCACACATCGTGGCCGCAGCTCGACGTGTGCTCTGACCAATCGCAGGGCAGCCTGTTCTATGCGCTGCGGCACATCGGCCTGCAGGGTCGCGCGCAGGCCGTGGTTGGGCCGATGCAGGACGACGAGGCTCTGCTGCTGTTTGCGCTCACCCGTGCCGCCGGGGTCAATCGCGCGCTCGAGCTGGGAGGGCTCGGAGGCTTCTCCGCGAGGACACTCCTCGAGGCGGTGCAGTGCACGCGACAGCCGGCCGTCTACACGGTGGACCTGGCGCCGGTGCCGGTGCTCGGCCGCCACCACAGGGTGCTGCAGAAGGGAGCCGAGCAGGTTAGAGTTTGCATGGTCCTGCTCCCTGCTGCGCGCCGGCTGCTCGAGCCGCGCGCCTCTCCCACGCCCAACAGGTGACGGCGGCAGACTTGGGCGGCGAGCCGTTTGGCCTGTTGGTGCTCGACTGCCACCACTACCCGGCGACAAAGCAGCTTCTCAAGAATGTGCTCCGCTGGCGGCTGCTCCGCCGCGACGGCGCGCTCTCTCGACGACACCGGCCGTGTCCACGGACACGTCGACTGCACGTCCATGACCCGTCCATGACACATGCCGCAGGCATGCTCTTCCTGCACGACACGGGCCGGCACTCCAGACTAGATGCACGACACAGGCTCCCGCCACCGTCTCTGGACTCTACTTGGCGGCCGCCACGCCGACCATGCGCGACATTACAACGCCGTGTGTGGCCCGATGTGGCCACCGGAGGTCAGTGCCGTCTACCGCGGCCCCTGCGTGCCGGCCCTTGCATGTCCCCCTCCCTCCGCGCCACCGCGCAGGCACCCCGCGGGCGGCGCAAACTCGAGCGGGGTGATCCACCAGCCGGTGGAGAGGCTGATCGCCATGTGGCTCGAGCGGTACGACTGCGCCGCCTCGTGGCAGAGGCTGGTCGTGCACGACGACGACGGCCACGGCGCCACCCCAACCAGGCACGGCGTGACCGTGCTGCAGCGCAAGGTCTCCCTGGCGGTGCCGCAGCGCGTGTGCCAGCAGGGCGCGCACGGCTTCGGGGGCACGGGGCCCGAGTCGGTGCGCGAGTGCCTGCGGGTGCAGACTCGGCACCAGTGCTCACGGCAGGCAGCCAGAGGCTACGACGCCGACGACATAGCGGATGACTTTGAGTAGGGGGAGGATGTCCGGAAAAGGTCCTGCCCGGAATGCGGAAACGGATGTCTCAGTGTACACGTAACACAACCACCATGCCCATGGGACTTGACTGTCGACACGCTCCTAGACACCACCGCTTTTGTCGGGGTACGTGAGCATCATGTGAACTATATCGTCCATCGAACAAAAGACATTCCGAGAAGCGAGATTGGAGAAAAGGTGAAAAAGCAGAAAAGGCGATACTCCCATCCTTCTCCGAGGAGCGAGGTGGACGATAGAGAGGAATCCTATTGCAATCAATAATGATAAGACCAAGTACTTGGAGCACTTGGAGTGCAGTCGGTAACCTCACATCCAGGGCCGGGGAGCTCAGAAGCGCACCCAGCGGGCCGGATGATCGGCATCGGGTTACGGGCTAGAGAGCCCTGACCCCTAGGGGGGTGCGCGTTCGCAGGGAAAGGGCCATAAAGTAAAGCGCGCGCATTCTTTTCCTTGTTTGGATTTTGGCGGCGCTCAGAGCTTGAGTGTGCTGTCTCGGAGATACATGGGCGTGACAGCCACCGCCCTCCTCGTCCTCGCGGCGGGGATTCGCGAGGAGGACCATCATCGCCCTCGCGGCCCTCCGCGACACAGGCGACCGGTTTCGTGTCGACGCTACTGAAGCTCTGCCTCTAAATCAAGCCCGCTTTGCTCTAGGCACTCCATGCTCCGAGTCGGCGACCCGGCGCCCGATTTCTCCGCCACCTCGCACACGGGTGCCACGGTCTCGCTCAGCGACTACAGAGGTAAAAAGTTGATGCTGTGGTTCTACCCGCGCGCCGGCACTGGCGGGTGAACCGCAGAGGGGCGGGCGTTCGAGAGCCTGCGCTCCGAGTTTGCGACGCACAACATTGCCATCGCGGGCTGCTCGAACGACCCGGTCGACGCAAACCTGAAGTTTGCAAGCGGCAACCACTTTGATTTTCCGCTGTTGAGCGACACAAAGATGGCGGTCGCGGTCGCCTACGGAGCGGCCGACTCTCGCACCGCGAAAAAGGCGCGACGCATCGCCGTCCTCATAAACGAGGATGGGCGAGTGGCGAGGATCTACGACCCCGCCGGCACGGCAGACTTCCCGGCTAAAGTCCTCGCCGACGTCAAGAAGGACGAGCTGTAGCTGCGTGCCCGCGCGAGGCATTGACCCGTGCCGTCCAGCGCCGGTGTGCGCGCTTGCAAATGATGGCTGCCGCCTGCAAACTTGAGGTTTCCTCCTCGTCGCGAGAGAGGGGCCGCAGGCGTGACGCCGGACGGCACAGCAAGCGCACACCCGACGCACGGACCACGGGCACTTCACCCCATGGCCGCATCTGGGGGCACACGGTGTTGTACTTCATAGTTAGTCGTCTGAAGAGTGAAGTGGGGGGAGGGGATGTGATTCAATATATGTGTGTGCGTCGTGGGTGTAAAGGCCCTGGAGTCGCCAATCAACCAGTGCACGTAAACACTACTGACGAAGTCTGCGAGTCTCTCCGAAGTCAGCGCGCGTACTTTCTGTGGTGATAGTACTTTGGCCTGCTGTCCAGCCTCACATGCAGCCACGGCACTCCGCTTCCCTCCGTGCTCAGCCACACGGGCGGGGCAGACGCGGCCGCGCCGCCGAGCATCCCATGTAGCGCCTCGCCAACCGCCTGCCAGACCGCCACGCGCTGGCTCTCGGGCGCGGCGCGGCAAAAGGCGGCGAGGTGACCGTACGCCGCGCGCGCCGCTCCCGGCGCTAGCTTCGGGTCGCCTATAAGAGCCGCAGCAAAATGTGAGCTGTGCGTTGAGGTCCCGCTATGAGTGAAGCGTGCCTGTCGGCGCCACGAGCGTCGCGTCACCGCCTAGGTTTGCAAATGTGACCGCGCCCACACCGCTGCGACCGATGTGCTCTGCAAAATCGGAAGGGTCGGCGCGTGCAAAGCCGTGCGCTTGCACCAGCACAAATTCAAAGGGATCGGCCGCCGAGGCCGCGGCGAGGGGCGGACACTCAAAGTAGAAGGAGTCGAAGGGGCAAGCCGCCAGGACGGCCGTGAAAAAGAGAGTGAATGCGGCATCCGTGCGCCAGAGAGCGATCGCTTCCTCCCACCGCAGGGCAGCGCCGCCCCGGTGCGAGATGACTTGGCGTTGCGTGCGACTGCCGAGCTGCTCGGCGACGGCGACAAAGCGCTCGTCCTCCATGTGTATTGTGTGTATCGATTCGCACGAAAAAGAGCGCCAAAAAGAATTTCGCCCACGCCCTCCCTTGGGTTGTTCGTTTCGGTTGTCTGTTTTCTTTCTTTCTTTCTTTTGTTCGTTTCTTTATTTCTTTTTATGATTTTGCGAGTAAATCACAACCCGGACCCCCGACGCAGGAGAGAGAACGACGAGAGTGGGAAGAACGCGAGGCGGCATGAAGGTCGCTGCGAGAATTGGTGAGAAACTGTGAAGAATCTCTTCTTATTGAGATAGGTCATAGGAAGAGGTAGACGCCCGAGGGTTGGCGACGGCTAGCACCACACCTCTCTCCTCAAAATCCCTGTGTGGTGGCGGCGAGACGGCGTGCCGTCCTCCCATCCGTCCCTTGGTTTCTTGAGCACTTGTGACTTGAGCACTGGATAGGGTCGATTCCGCGTGGTACGGGACCCCTCGATCGTCTCGCCCTCCCTGCTCCCTCACTGGTATGTATGTATGTAGGAAGGTGAAGAACAGTCAGGCTCGGACTGGACAACCGACGCGGTATGGGTGGACGCTGGACAGATGATAGTGTTCATCCTTTCTTTCTTTCTTTTCCCCCGACGCAAGCACAGACAGTCGAGAAACAGCAACGACAGGCAGAAGTCAGCACTGGGTCCCAGGAAGGACTTTTCTTGGCACGGGACTGGCGCGCACTGGCACTAACATACACCACGGGGGAGCCACCTCGAGCACTTGAGCACTGGATAGGGGTCGATTCCGCATGGTACGGGACCCCAAGTAAGCGTCTCCTGAGGACGGCGAGCCAGTCCCGTGCCTATATAGTGTCGTGAGAAAAAGAATTACAAGAATCATAAACCCCTCTCAGTTCGTTGGCAGCCTCAGAATGCCTAGGCTGGCCGATTTTTTTCGCGGTATCCGCGGCGGGATATGGCGGGATATGGCGGGATATGGCGGGATATGGCGGGATATGGCGGGATACCGGGAGATACACGCGGATATGATGAGATACGGAGCCCCCAAGATGTGTTCACGACAACGTCCGTCAAGCGTGAAACCGCAAATCGGACGCATTCGCGCTTCGACGGCCGCTTGTCGAGCGCTTGTCGATTCCCATGATTCACGATATACAGAAAATTTCCGCTTGAGCAGGGACCAGGGATCCGTCGCGCTCTGCGGCCGGAGCGCGGAGAGAGGCCGGGCTGCTCGGCGTGAGGCGGGCAGGATACGGCGGGATATGGCGGGATATGGCGGGATATGGCGGGATATGGCGGAATACGGTCAGATATGGAGAGATACATCAAGATACCGCAAAAAATCGGCCAGACTAGGCCTCTCAGACACATCCAGGGCCGGGGAGCTAAGTCCTAAGAAGCGCACCCAAGCGGGCCAGATGCTCTCGGGATCGGGTTACGGGCTAGAGAGCCCTAGCCCTGTGGGGGGACGGGTGCGCGTTCCCTCGGCGTTCGCAGGGAAAGGGCCATAAAGTAAACACGGGTCTCCGAGGGTTGGCTCCTTGGGGCACTTGGAGCACTTGGAGTGCAGTCATCAACCGCACGCCCAGGTGCCAGGACCGGGGAGCTAAGAAGCGCACCCAGTTGGCCAGACGATTGGTATCGGGTTACGGGCTAGAGAGCCCTAGCCCTGGGGGGTGCGCGGTCTTGGGGTGTCTGTTTTCTTTCTTTCTTTCTGTCTTTTCTTCTAGCTTTTCCTCTCACACGACACTGGGGGCACGGCACGGGACTGGCGCGCACTGGCACTAACACTTGACAAAAAGAATTTCGATTCTCTGTCAGCAGTCCACCTCCGGGTATTCGTAAGGACGCGGACTTGTATCCGCGAAGTTGTCTACGATTGGACGGACGGAAAAACACCCCCTTCTATGCCTGACCCTGGCCATGGCCTCTCTGGGGGTGAGCTGGGCCGGCCGCCTCCGGGTCCGCCACTCGCACGATGGGCTCGCGTCCGGGAGAGCATCCGAGACCCGCGGTTGTCCGCTCGCTGGGCGCGACCTACATGGAAATCCACTGCACACAGATCTGTGCTTTTGGCGCCTATTGCTCGCTCTCTGTGCAATCGCAACGCCAGAGGCCGTGCTTGGAGAGTGTGTCGCAGTGCTGCTACGTCAGTGGATTGAGCCGCGACGCAGGCTCCATCGGTGAGCTGCGGCGGCGCACCGGCCGCTCCATGCATGCTCTCCGGCGAGCCGTCGCAAACGCGTTTCCGTCCGCCCGTTTCATCGAGTTTGCCCGAGTGGTAAAATGCAATCGAATCTGCCCGAGTGGTCAAGTAAAACTTTGCCTTTCGTAAAAGTTGCCCGAGTGGTCGAGTGGTCAAGTAAAACTTTGCCTTTCGAAAAGTTGCCCGAGTGGTCTGTGGGGAAAAAACGAAAATCGAGACGGACTTCTTGAACGGCCGGGCAACATGTCTTCCTTACTATTATTAATTGATGCTTTTTGCACGGAACTTTGACAATTAACAAGATGGAATTCTGACAATTAACCAGCTGCCTCTCGCTGGCTGAGCCCCTGCCACGCCCGCCCCCCTCCCCTCTCTCCCCCTCACTCCCCTGCCCGCCACACGGTTGATATGGCACACATGACCACGCCACCTCGCGCGCAGGTGGGAAAAGGCACAATGAACGATGGGCTTGCCCATCCCGGAGTGGTTCGATCCCACACAAACCCGAGACGGTGACGGGATGCTGGCTGGTGGTCTCAGGCCCAGTGAGGTAGTGCATCAGACTATCCCGGATCCTGCTGAACAAGCTCCTCTTGTAGCTCGATCGGTCACACCGCCATCGCCGTCGGGGAGAGGGGGGACGACACTGCTTTGGCAGCGTGCACCTCGATCCTGTACCGTGTTTGTTATGACCCCCCCCAATGAACACACCAGTGAGGGTGGGCGAGACGATCGAGGGGTCCCGTACCATGCGGAACCGACCCTATCCAGTGCTCAAGTGCTCAAGGACGCGGAAAAGCGGAGGGACGCACGCCGGGGGGCGTGTCTAAGTCGCAAGGGACGAACCCAGCCACACAGCCTCGAGCCCACAGCCTCAGGGATGCCACCGAAGTCTGGCACCGTGGTGTGCGACGGCGAGAAGTGTGTGATCGGCAACTACAAGCCGACTAAAGATGGCACAGCCCATGAGCGTCTTGCAAAGGCTGCAGGCATGGATAAGCCGAAAGTGGCGGGTTCCATCAAACCCGACGGCCGCGTTGCGTTGAGGTCGGAGTCGATCAACCGTACCAACGGACTGGGCTGTGATGCTGCTGGAACGAAGCTTGGCCAATGGGCAGAAATGAAAATGGCCCTTGGCGATGTCGAGGGCGTCAAAGAGTACAAGAGGAAGAGCCGGCGCTCCCGCACCTGATGCATCACACACGCCGAGCGAGCGTGGTGTGGGCGCGAGAAAGCTCCCCGCCGTTCATAGATAGGAGAGCGCCGTTCATAGACACTGTGTCGAGAGCCGATGCGTGAGGTGTTTTCATACACGCTAGTCCGCTAGCCGGCGGCGGTCGGGTTCCTGGTTTCATGCATGATTTGGAGGGCGGCCCGCGGGCGCCGACGGAGACGTCGAGGAAGAATCAATGTCCAAAAGCTCACCGATGTTTTCGCCCACTTTGTCGTTTTGCAGACTTTCTAACAAGCACCTCACTCAGCCGGCAGCGCGCGCAGAACCCGGAATGGCGCCGCCGCATTGCCGGGATTGTACTCGAGGAGAGGCAGGGGGAGCCCGTTGGCGACGCTAGCGGCGTCCTGCACGGCGCGAGCCAGCGCAAAAGTGACACGGCTTGCCCGCGAATCAATCGCGACCGCCTGGACAAAGTGCGCAAGCGCCGCTCTTGCTCCCCACCCTCCGTCTCGCCACACACGTCGAGAACGAGCTCGTTGTAACCCCAAAAGCCATCCGAGTGATCCAAGCAGGTCTCGAGCGGGACGTCCCGCAGAGCATTGGGCCTGCACCGAGGAGTGCAGTGCACGTCAACTAGTTGCTCCCGCCGTCGTGCGGGTAGCAACAGTTCATCCGCTCCAGCGCAGCGGCCCGGCGGAGGACGACTCGAGCATCGGCATGTATGTGTACTCGATCATCTGCTCACCGATCCGGCGCAAGGCTGGACCCATGATCCCGCTTCTGAAGATCACACCGGGTCTGTACGTCCCTTGATGCAGGTAGTTGATTATGCTCACGATGGTCCTCCCATTTGGCTGGGTTCGGGCTGTCTGTTTTCTTTCTTTCTTTCTGCAGGGGATGGTTGTCGTTTGTGAGTTTGTGTGATTATGTCAAAAGGTAAAAGCCACACCAACGAATATCAAAGCCCTCGGCTGAAGAAAAGGAGACGCGGCACTCGAACGCGGCACCGGCACGAACGAGGGCCACCACCAGTGCGCAGTGGCAGAGAGAGCAATATTAAAAGGCTGCTCCGCCCGCCGCACCGACCTCAAGCGGCTAGCGGTAAGCGACCTTTCGAAAACAAGCACCTCAAGCCAACGCAAGCTGCTCCGCCCGCCGCACCGCCCGCGAGCCCGCGACCCAGGCAGGCCACTTTGTCTGAGCCCTGGCTGTCAGGCTGTCAGGTGCTGTCAGGGGTGATCTGTCGGGCTGTCGGGCAGCTGTCAGGCATTGTCAGGTGCCTCTGCCAGACCAGCTGTCAGGTGCTGTCAGTGCTGTCAGGTGCTGTCGGGTGCGTGTCTGACAGTCGAGGTGCTCTGTAGCTGTCGGGTGCTGTCAGAGCTGTCGGGTGTTGCTGTCAGACGCTGTCGGAGCTGTCAGAGCTGTCAGGCTGCTGCTGCTGTCAGACGTTGGGCTGTTGCTGTCAGGTGCTGTCAGGTGGTGCTGTCGGGGTGCTGTCAGGCTCTGACACACACCAGCCACACTTATGACACTATCAAGAGGAGACCAGCAGGACTCTACTACACATACTCTCAGCCTCTCCTCCTACACGGCGTGATCACGCCGGCGGCGGCGGCCGCCTGGGGAGCGCGCATATGGCGGCGCAGGCGCAGGCGGCGGCGGCGGCAAAGACGGCGGCGGCCACCCCCACCCAGACGCCGTAGGCATATGACTGTAGGGCCCCAGAAGGCTAGCTGGTAGCTCCATTTGTAGTAGCACAGCCGCTGGTGCTAGAGAGGGGTCCCCGCAGACGCGCAGAGGTGTGGGACGCGGACGGGAGGGTTGAGAGAGAGACCCATGACCATCCCATGACTACATGGACCACACTCACATGTCTTTGCATGTAATAGTTTTGTTATACCCTCATGGGGCACAAGAAAGAGGCTCTATGGGGTCTGACTGTGTACGGTCTGTGCTGCTGTCGGGCTGTCAGCGCTGCTGTCAGGCCACTGTGTGCTCTGTGCTGTCGGGCTGGTCGGGCAGCTGTCAGGCTGTCACGTTAGGGCCTGACAGCGACGGAGCACCTCGACCGTCAGACTCTGCTGTCAGGCTGTCAGATACGTGCTATCAGACTGTCGGAGAAAGTGCTGTCAGCGCTGTCAGGCTGTCGGGCACTGTCAGGCGCTGTGTCCGGGGTTTGCTGTCAGGCTGTCAGACCAGGGCTCAGCACTTTGTCAGCCTCTCACTTTTCGCTTGCTTGACTGAGATCGATCGCAAAGGAGCGAAGCTAAACCTGGGACAAATCAGGAACAAGATTGCGCACGACGCGCCTTTTGTGCAAGACTCGATGCCTCAAGGGAGAGACCTGATCATCCGACATGTTTGAGGCAGTAGTCATGTCGAGGCAGTAGTCATCGATGTAGTTTGGCATCGGTAAATGCGGGAGCGGTGGGAGCAAAAGGCCGAGGAAGCAAGCAAGACAATGATGGGCTCCCGTGTGAGGAGAAAAAAAGTGGGAGGCAAGTGAAAATCTTCGCTTTCCCTGCTGACGGGTGGAGAAGAGAAAAGACGCTCCGGGGGCGCGGAGCTCGAGGCAAAATTTATTTCTCCGAGGAGCTCTTACTACACGATGCGGCGAAGGACATCCCCCCCCTCCTCGACAGCCATCCGACCGCTTGCCCTCGCCGCACCACCTTGTCGCGGAGAGGGTCGTCCTTGTCCTCCTCTTCGTCCGTACGATCACGTCATCACTGAATGCTTGATACTAAGGCCGCGAGCTATGCAGGTGATCAATTGTGCATCATGGCACGGTCAGCTGCGCCGACAGGCTGTCGCAAGGCGTGATAGCATGGCCGCAAGTACGCCGAATTCCCATGAAAACAAGTAAAAAATCGCGAAAAAAGAAAAACTCCAGTGATCTCGGATAGTCTCGGGTAATCTCGGGTTATCTCGGGTTATCTCCGGTAACGTCGGGTCATCTCGGGTCATCTCGGGTCATATTGCAACTCGCGTAGTCGGTACACACACACTCACATACACACACACACACACACACACTCACAGGTTCGCGCCAAGCGGAAAGAATTTTTGTTGCGCAGGTTCAAGTATTCGAGGAGAGAGTGGACCTGAGCTGGCTGAGCAACGATATGACTTGGCGGCAAATGATCGCAGTGGGCGTCAGAAGAGTCGTCCTTGCGCGAGGAGAGCTCGATAAACTCGAGGGGCCAAAATATGCCGCGAGGAGGGCAGAGTTGCGCCGAAAGGCGGGAGAAGCAGCGAGAGAGCAAGGGATCGGCAGGCGGCGGCGGCGTCGCAGGACGAGGCAGACGAGAGCGACGCGACAGAGGAGGAAGCGACAGGAGGGAGAACGAAGAGAGTGGGACGACCGCGAGGTGGCATGAAGGTTGCAGCGAGAATCGGCGAGGGACTGCGAAGGGAGATAGAAAGAGGCAGACGACCAAGGGTTAGGGTCATAGGGTGGGCGACGGCTAGCACCACACCCCTCTCCTTAAAATCCCTGTGTGGTGGCGGCGTGCCGTCCACCGTCCTCCCATCCCTCCCTTGGGTTGTCCGTTTTCTTTCTTTCTTTCTTTCGCCCAATCACAGGCCCCCAAACATTTTTGGGGGCGCGCCGCCAGGCGCGTCCCCACTTTTGTAGCACACCCAAGCGTGAAAGCGGTTATGCTTATGGTGACACACTTCGCGGCGAGGTGACACAGTGTGAAACAATTCATCGGATTCGCTTGAGCTGGGCCACTTGAGTGCTCTCTGCACCATGCAAGCCAAGTATGGGTCCATCCTTTACAACACTGTCGGCGTACTACCCTTCGGGCTCATGTCAGCTGAGATGCTGCCCGAGGTCTGGAAAGGCATCGCGACGGAGACATGCAAAACGGGCTTCGGCGGCGGCAAGACGTGCACCGAGGCGCTCGAGTTTACGGTGGGCAAGGTCTATCTGCAGGTGATCTGCGGTTCGGCGCTATTCTACGCGATGCACCTACTGCTCGAGGGCAAGAGCGCTCTGCTGGCGAGCATGGCGATGCTCATCGGGACGATGGGAAAGCACATCCTCGTCGATGACCTCATGCCGCCGCCGCCGGTGATGGCGATGGTCGCGCTGACCGTCGCCCTGATCCTCCTCGCGCCGGCCGCGTGGGGCAGGCGCGCGTACATCGGCTTCTGCGTCGTGAACGCCGCGACCTTCCTCCTCGACCCACTCACGGTGATCACAGACAGCTTCCCGGCGGGTGAGCCTCTCCTCGCGCCGCCGCCTCCCTCACGCGCCTGCCTCGCGTGCGCCTCGCTCGGCTCGGCCCACTCCGCCTCCCCCTCCGCGCAGTCGAGGCAGGCTCGCCCGCGGCGGAGATCGGCACGTTCGAGTTTGAGGCGCTGCCCTCCCCCATCCCGCCAGCCCTATGGACCCGCCGCTCACGCGTGCATGCCGTGCGCAGGTGGTTGCGCTCTACTTCCTGTGTGCGGCCGTCACCGTCGCCTCTCCGTCGAAGGCGTACGGCCTCGCGTACTCTTGCCAGGTGACCTCCCCACCTCCCCTCCCCTCCCCTCCCAACCTCCCCTCCCCTCCCCTCCGGAGCTCGCCTGCAGGCCCCAGTACTTAACGCGCGGCTCCGGCCCGCCTCCCTCCTCCCAGATGGGCTGCGCCCTGCTCCTCAAGCACATCCTCGTCAACAAGTCGGGCCCGCCGGCGCCGATGGTCGCGCTGTACGCCGTCACGTCGATGGGCGCGTGGTACGAGGTCGGCTGGGCGGACTTCCCGAAGCCGCTCGAGGAGGCGATGCAGGCGGGGCCGATCGTGCTCCACGGCCTCATCGTCTTCTTCTTCTTCGTGCCCTACTTCGCCCTCGAGACCGTCGGCATCTCGCTCCCGTACGTCGGCCTCGCACACGTCGACGAGTCGTACACGCACGGCGGCTCGACCCTGCTCATGACCGGCATGCTCGCAATCTTCTCCGCGATGACCTCGTACGACGAGATGGCCGGCTGCACGAGCGCAAAGATGTTCGCCGCCCACCACTACTTCCTCTCGCTCGTCGTCTTCTTCTGGCAGGTGCAGCCTACCACCACCGCCTTCGGCGCCGCCTTCGGCTCCGTGCCCCACCTCTTCACGGCGTGGACCTGCTACCTCGTCCTCTCCAAGACCAAGCAGGACTGAGGATCCGCGCGGCGACCAGTCGCACCCCATGCCGGTGTCAGGCGAGTTCGGTAAGACTCTGGGCGAGCCTGCTGCCCGCGCGGGGTCTCCTATACTCCCGTACAAGTGCGGATGTACCAGTAGTCTCGCATGTCCATGTGTCGCAGGGGGGGAGCAGGGGTGGGGAGGAGGCGGGAGAGGTGGTGGTGCGCGCTACACTGCACACAGTGACTGCGAAGGGCCATGAGCATGATTCAGCATGTGCGACTCGCAGCGAGGCGGCACAGCCGAGCCTCGCCCGAGCGAGAGAAGAAAAACTTGCTTAGGAGGGAGGAAATATTTTTTCTTTTTTTCTCGCACCTCTTGTGGGCCGCCTGAATGGAGGACCACCATCTCGACGGCGATGCTGCCCATCACGGAGGAGCCGTCCTTCTGTGTCCCCACCGCCGCGCTCATCGAGACGGCGCGGCGCAGCTGGGACGCGCTCTTCCCTGGCGAGGAGGTGCCGCAGTTTGACACAGAGGAGGCGTTCCTCGCTTGGGCCAACTCGGCGCAACTTGGGTCGGGCCACTCTCCGCCGCCGCCTGTCTTCCTGGCTGAGGCCGCACCGCAGCCTGCGCCGCGCGTCGGGAGCGGACGGGGCGCCCGCTCACCGAACGGCGCGAGACGACAACAGAGTCCGGCTTCGCTTCCGCAGCCTCGGGGCAGTGCGGCGGCGCAGCCGCCCGACGCGCGCGCCACCGTGCGGGTGGAAGACGCTAGCGGCATGTCGTGGGAGCACGGGAGCGTCGCACGCGCGGTGCCGCGCTCCGCCGCACACCGATTGAGCGCCCCACCGCCCTGAGCGCCGTTTGTTTCCCACCACCAGGCGGGCAGCTCATGCCAGTCGTGCGCCATCGACCTCTCAGCGGCCTCGCCGATCGACTGGGACACGAGGCGCACAGCCTCTCTGGCCTGCCTACCCCCCACACACACACCCGCTCTGACCCACCCCCACTTTCTCCCCGCGCAGGTTGCGGCTGCACGAGGCCGCCTCCCTCACCTCCTCGACCTCTGCCGACACCTCAGCACGGACGACGCCCGCGGGCATGCCCACGGGCACGCCGCTGGAGCAGCAGCAGCAGCGGCAGCAGCACCAACTCGCGAGCGCATATGGGTGGGCGCGGCGTGACCGCGCGGCGGTGGAGGGGAACACTGACTCGCCCGGTAGGTGGGACCGCGTGTAGAAAAATACGCAAAAAAAGAAGAAAATGGGCAACGCTCAAACCACCTCCTTGGGCCCCTATTTTTTTCTTCCTTTTGACGGAAATGAAGGCCCAGCCCTGGAGGTCTGCATGGCCCTGGAGTTCGTCCCGGCCCTGGAGGTTGGCTCACGTCGCCTCACAACGCCGCCTCAGTACGAACCTCAGCACCAGCCAGAAGACCATCGGTGACCTGGCGCCAACACTGCACCGCTTGAAGAGCGTCGGCGGGAGCGGCTCTCGTCATGTGCTGCCGGCCAGCGCCTCGGTCGGCGCGGCGGCCCATCATCTCCTCAGCGAGCGGCTGTCCTTCTCTCTCATTCTGCGCTCGGATGAGTCGCTCCTCGGCATGGTGACGGAGCGCGACTTGCTGCGGTACGCCACGCAGGCGGGCGACCTGTCTGGCCGCACCTCGTCCCCGCGTGCGTACCGCGTCTCGAAGCCGCTGCCGAGCAAACCGGCGGTGGTGGAGTGGATGACGCCAGCAGATCGCGCGCTGACAGTTCGGCTCGACGACACGCTCGAGCACGCCGTCTCGCTGGTGCGGCGTGGGATCTGGAGGCACCTCCCGGTCGTCGACTACTACGGCCGGATCCACTCCATCCTGGACGTGCGAGACGCGGTCGAGGTCGTGTTCGGCGCGCGCGGGCTCGACGCGTGGCGCGGCAAGACGGCAGCCGACGTGCTCGGCCACAAGCGGAAGCGCAAGCTGGCATGGCCGCCGCCCGGGGTCCCCTTCGAGGGGTGGCAGGTGCCGCCTTCGGACTGGCGGCAGCAGCTCGAGGGCTACTTGCTGCACTCCGCCGCGCAGCACACGGTGTCGAGCGCGGCGAGCGTCGAGGAGGCGGCGCAGCAGATGGTGCGCCACCAGCTCACCTTCTTAGTCGCGACGGACGACGGCGGCGAGGGCGGAGGAGGAGGAGGCGGAGGCGGCGGAGGCGGCGGGGGCGGCGGCGAGGTCAGCGGCGTGCAGCGGCGTGTGGTGGGCCTCGTCAGCGAGCGCTCATTCCTGTCGTACTGCGCTGAGCCGCCGGGTGCCGTCCTCTCGCAGCGCGAGGCGAGGAGCCTCCCCGGAACCTTCTCGGCACCTTCCTGTAGGCTCCGGCCTCTCGCTGGTGGAACGGAGGGCGGCGCCAGGGTCGGGCCGCAGCGTGGCGTCCATCATGGCGCCGCTCGAGGGGGTGCTGCACGTGTCGATCAACGCCTCCGTCGGGGACATCGTCGACCTCTTTTTCGCGCACAACATGCGCCACCTTCCAGTCATCGACCGGGGGAGGTTGCTCGGGATCATCTCCGCACGCGACCTCCTCCTGCCTCTGCTGTGAGGCTGCCTCTGCGGCTGGGCGGCGCGGCGAAGGGAGGAAGCATGGCGGGGTCGGTAGCGGGCGGAGGCTTAGAGCAGGGGCGTTTGGCGCACCCTCGGCAGGTTTGCATCGGTGCACAGGAGGAGGCTACACAGAGACTGCCAGAGGAGGAACCTGCGTCCGGCGCCGCACAAACTGCGGCGACCCAGGCGGGGCGGTGCCGCCGGCGGCTGCACGCTCAGGGACTCGACTCATGGTCATGCGGGTGGGGGACCCGCGACCCCGCCGAGTAGTGCGGATTCCGTATTGGCATGAATAAATAAATAAATAACGGACACCTCTACTGAGTACTGTGCGAGATGGGTAAAAAAGAACAGCAACAGAGAGGTCCCCGCCCGTGCGATCTTTGTGCAGGGTTCTTTGTGGGTGTGTGGTCGGCGACTAGCCGGGCGGGTCGGGTCCTCCCCCGACGGGGGGTGGACTAGCACTAGCCGTCTTCCACACGACATGGCCCCTCTCGGGTCCCTGCTAACTCTTAATCTCTTCGTACATCCTCCTGCTGATCTCCGCAACGTCCTGCTCCCTCCCTCGTCTCGCCCTGCGCGACTGCTCCGCCTCCCCGTCGTCTGCCCTGCGTCGTCTGGCTACGGGTCCTCCATAGTCGGTTGAGGTCGCCGCCCTCCTCGTGCCTCTTCCCAACATCCCCTCGGCGGCCGATGCCGTCTGCTCCGACTCCCCCTTCCCCGGTTCTGCCCTGCTCTCGCCAGCGCTAGTTTCGTCATCACCGGTGTCTCTCCTCTTCTTTCTCCTCTTCTTGTATGCTTTGCACATCGCGTCGATTCCTTTTCGCGTGAGCACCACCCTGAAGTCCGCCCAGCAGCTGAACCGCTCCCTAAGTCGAAGGAGCATCATCAGTCTCACCCACTTCGCTCGCTGCCCACTGTCACCGCTCCCTCCCGCTGAGCCGCCGTCGCGGCCCTCGTTCGTCCCACTGGCTGCTGGCCTGTCTGCACGTTACCTCCGTTATCCCTCCTCCTCCGCGACTCCCTCGAGGCCGGCCGGGCCTCCTTCCACCCAGTGAAGAGCTTCCTCAGCCACTCGATGTGTGTTCCTCTCTCTTCATTATGCGCGCCGTAGCCTCATCATTGAGCTGGATCCACCTCTGCACCGCTCTCGTCGCCGCCTCGGCCACGACTTGCAAGTTCCTCGTGACCCCGGCGCCAAGGTCCCTCCGGCTCTTCTCCTGGCCGAAAAACGTGGGTTCGAATTCGTAGGAGGCACCCAGAGCAAAATTGAGCCCGCTCAGGTGAGAAAAAATATAAGGGTCAAGCAGGTTTCGAACTGGCGACCTTCCGCTTGCGGAAAGGTATCCAGCAAGAAATCGCTGCGAGTAAGGGAGGTCGCTGTTCGAAACCTATTTAGCATACCGGGGGGAATTAGACACCACAGATGCGCACACACCGACGCCCGAAGTGCCAAGAAGGACGTCATTAGTACGAAACCTCAGAAGGCCATGGGCGCCGAGAGAACATTCCCCCGAGAGGACAAAAAGAAAGACTAACCCGAACCTCCTTCCCTGGTTCCCCCCGCCAAATGCCGCCGTTCTCGGGGCATGCTATCCTGTGTAAGCAGGGCAGGTGGGAGGGGGGCAGTCCCTTTGACGTATGTATCTCTGGGTTCTGTCTCTAGCCACTAGCGTCGGAGGCAAGGCAGAAGATAAGAATATTCAAAAAAATTCAGGTCCACTCTCTCTTCGGACACTTGTACCTCCACCGATGTGCGATGATGTTGGCGCTGGGGTCCCCTTCGGGTGCATCGTTACAGCTGACAACGGGATTACCACTGGTGTTTCGTCCTCCTCGGAGTCTTCTTCCCCGGCTTCCCCCCGTTCGGCTCTATTTCGTTCAGCGTGGCTCACCCTCCATGCGCATGCCGTGAACAGACGCCCTCCATCCATATATATATTCTTCTCTCGTTCCTCTGCCCTTGCCTTGGTCTTGTCGTTGTTTCGCACCCATGTCTGTCGGGCAATCCATTCTTTTCCTGACATAAAATCTTTTTCCCTGGGTTCCAACTTTTTCCGGGGTATGGTATGGTAGGCTCGGCGGCCCAAGGGGGGGGGGGGGGGTATGGTCCTGACCGCCCAAGGCTAGCCCTACCATACCCCAAGCAGGTCTTCCAAGAGGCGGGGGGTATGGTCTCGAGGTGGGTTGGCCGGCAACCATGCGATCCGGAAGAAAAAGTTGGAACCCTGAGCGCTGGCTTGGCTTGGAGCTTCCCACCCTCGAATTCCACCTGGCGTCGATTCTGCCCACGAAGTCGCCACACGGGAATCTAGCGGCGGCCTGGCCTCTAGCGACACCGACGAGATGAGCGACTCCTTTCTCCGCGCTGCCCAGATTCGCTCTTCCGACTCGCCGAGTCCACCCGCCGCAGCGGAGCTGATCGCCTCACTCGGCGCAGACGAGCTGCAGGTTATTGCGCTGTCGGTCGACGACCCGGCCATTGTGTGCCGCATGGCCGCAGTCTGTCGTCTGTGGCGTGCCACTGCGCACTCCGAGCCGGTGTGGGCGGCGTTGGCCGCCGCATACTGGGTTGGACCACTCGCCCGCCCACCGACTGGATCGGCGCGAGACGCCGTCGTCGGAATCGAGTCGGCGCTCCGAGATGTTGCGAGCGGACGGCGCCGGCTGGCGATCCTGTTGGAGCAGAATGGCGAGATCCACGTCCCGCTGGCGTCTTGCCGCTGGACTTGCGCGCTCGACGCCTCGCCCTTCCGCATCCTCTCCGTCTTTGGCGGGTCTCGGCCTTTCTGCTCCGTCTCGCTCCTCTCCAACGCAAGCGACGTGGGCGCCTCTGCTGTCGCCGAGGCTGCTGCTGTTCTCGAGCGGGACAAGGACGAGTTTCTCGGCTTGCTGGAGCCTGTCCCCTACTCCGAAGGCAAGTTAGGGCGACCCTTGTTGGAGCTCCACCCGGGCCGCGTGCACGAAGAGGAGGACTTTGACGAGGCGGACGCGATGATGAACTGGGAGGCGGGTGGCAGCCCGGGCCCAGGCCTCTTCCTCTCTTGCCACACCAACCACCGAGACAAGGGACGGCACCAGAGCTTGCAGTGGTTCCACCCCGACGGCGCAAAGACTGTGGGACCGCCCGGTGGTCGCCCCGTCGACGTGCTGCCCCAATTCTACGAGGTGGGCCTGCCCGTGCCCTTCGGCAGGGCCGGGCCGGGCGGGGGGCTCATCCTCTGCCCCTTCTCTGTCCGCTGCTTCAAGGACCAGGAGCGGTGGCATACGCCGACGAGCAGCGGCCACACGCCCGCGATGATCGCAGGGTGGGACAATGAGCCGCCATGGCAGGACGTCGGCGAGTGGAGGCAGGGCGGGGAGCCCGCTGGGTCCCGCTGCCGCTCCCTCTTCGTGGTGGCGGTGCAGCAGCGCGTCTCCGTCGCTAGCAGCCATTTCGTCACGCGGCAGGAGGAGCTGCACCGGGAGTGGTTCCGCGTTGACTTCAGGTGAGTGTGTGACTGTGCGCGACTCGTGAGCTGTGAGCTGTGAGGGGGAGCGATTGAAACTTGAACCAGTCTTTTGTCTCTCAAGTCTCACATGCACGCGCGTGTGGCACGTGGCCGTGGCGTTGCAGGGGGCGCTGTGTCTATTGCCTCGTCCGTGCAGGGTAAATAACCCCTTTATAGGTATCTTAGGTATACTTTTTATTATTACGCCGCTGTTCACAAAAAAACACAGCCGCTGTTCACGGTTGGGTTGACGCGAACGTCGACGAACCCATCCCATCTGTGGCTCGACTTCCGCACATATGCCTTCCGCTCCTGAGGTGCCAGGCAGGAAAGTGTCTGGCACATATGACGCGAAAACGTCTCCGGCGTCGCCGCCGAAGGCTCGCAACTCCCGGGCCGCACCCAGTAGTTCACAACCGAGTCCGCGCGGTCGTCACGTAGCCCGCTAATGCATCCTGTGGCCTGTTGCTCCCAGGTGAAGCGCCGGGATAGCAGCGCCAGCATGACGGACGAGCTATTTCGCATCTCGCGGCAGAACAGCATGACCAGCGTCGGCGGCGAGGATTTCGCGGACATCGAGGTGGCGCAAACGCTCGGGCCCCGTGCCTCGCCGACGCCGGCCTTTCTCCCACCCGATGGTAAAAGCTATCCTCCGCCCGCCCAGGATCCTCACTTGGAGAGAGGTCGACCTCGCTTGCGACCGCCTCCAGGCCGGCAGCTGAGTCGCTCCGTGAGCCGCGTGCAGCTCAAGCGTTGGGCGTCGGACGGCTGGAGGAAGGCGCGCAGCGCCGGCAACTACTGGCTCCTGTTCGGCATCGCGGCGGTGAGTGGAAGGAGGCGGTGCGGGCCCACGCGCCGCCGCGCCCCCAAGCCTCCCACGCACCCCGAACCCAGGCGCTGCTCTGGATTAACCTCGACCACGAGTCCTACGAGTACTTTGTCGGCACTCTCACGCCCGGCAGAGCCACGCTGCTGCCTCTGCGCCCCCAGCCGCTGAAGGCTCGGACACCACCGTCCTCTAGGCGCCGAGCCGGCCGAGCCGCACTACGCCCCCTTCGGCAACAAAGCCGTCATCTTCGACCACCCGGTACCTCTAGACACTCCCGACACGTCAAATTCTCCGCCACACGCAACGCATTCCGCCCGCCCTCGCGTCTCCGCCCTCGCTGCCGCCGCCACCCTCGCCCCTACCCTCGCCGCCGCCCTCGCCGCCACTGCCCTCGTCTCCTCCATAGACCCCCCCCCCCCCCCCCAACACACATCGTCCCCCAGCCCGCCACCGAGCTTGCTGCCTTTCTAACCTCTTTAGGCCCTCGCGCCGCTGATCGCCACCGTCGGCGGGGTGCTCGGCCCGATCGCAGTCTTCACTCTCACGCTGCAAACGCTGTACGGCGGCGGCGCCTTCCACGACTACCTCTCCTCCGCCGCCATCGACGCCCGCCACGCACTCTTGCACATCGAACGCGACGCGGCGCGCGACCGCACGCCCTGCTCCGCCCTGCTCCTTCGCACCTGCACTTGGTCTCTCCCCCCCTCTCCCTCCCCGCCCTCGCCGCCGCCCTCGCCTCCTCCTCCACCGCAGCCTCCCGTCCCCTCCGCCGCCCTCCCGCCGCCCTCCCGCCCCCACCTCCCGCCCCCTGCACACACAGCTGCGCGGCAACGCGACGCTGCCCGTGCCCGCCGTCTGCTCCCTCCACGAGAACGCACTCGGGCAGTGCGCGCTGGCAGACGAGCGCGACTTCTCGTGGGAGCAGACGTGGCGCGAGATGTAGCCGAGATGCAGCCGAGGCGTAGCCGAGATGCAGCCGAGATACAGCCGAGGCGTAGCCGAGATGCAGCCGAGATGCAGCCGAGATGCAGCCGAGATGTAGCCGATGATGCAGCCGAGGCGTAGCCGAGATGCAGCCGAGATGCAGCCGAGGCGTAGCCGAGATGTAGCCGAGACACATCCGAGACGTAGCCGAGGCATAGGAGCAAGACGGGCCGCGGCCACCACCGAGCGTCTCCAGGAGCCCTGTCGCTGCCCGCCTCCTCCGCAGGTTCCACCACGCGGGGTACGGCGCGGTCCACACCGAAGGCATGGACCACGGCCGCCGCTTGCATGGAGGCGGCGGCTGGTTGCTCCGAGGCGAGGGCGGGCAGGGCGGCGAGGCGGGCGGCGGAGCCAGCGTGGCGGAGAGCGTGGCGGAGGGGGCGGCGAGAGGGGGCGGGGCGGAGGCGGGAGCGGCCCATCGCCAGCTCGGTGCGATCGGCCGCCGCAAGTCGACCAAGCCGAAGCCAAAGCCCCTCGTTGACGCCGTCGCGGCGAGATGCAGCCGAGATGTAGCCGAGATGTAGCTGAGGCATGGCCGAGGCATGGCATGGCCCGTCGGTGATGCCGTCTCGGCGAAGCGAGGCAGACTTTTCTCTCGGCGACATCTCTGCGACATCTCTGCGACATCTCTGCGACATCTCTGGACTGCGCTCTCCCCTCGCTGTCGTTAGGCGAAGCGAGACGAGAAGCTCGGCTGGCCCGAGGTGAAGAATGGGTGGGGCGTCCCAACCGCGACGGTGAGCCACCCCTCCCCTCCCGCGTGGTGCCATCTGCCACTCTGGGAGCCGTCTCGGACCCTGCTCGGACCTTGGCACCCCTGCAGGACATCTCCCTCGCCTGGGTCATCGCGCTGGCCGTCTTCCCTAAGGTCCTGCGCCCCCCCCCCTCCCCCCCCGCACCGCGCGCACGGGGCCTCGCCCTGCACTCTGCACATCGTGGCGCTCTCCCCCCGTGGCTCTCCTGCCAGAGTGCCTCGCAGTCTCGCAGGACGTGTGGAGATGGGGCGGATCGCCCGCGTGCGCGAGAGGGCGGGTTCCCCCTCCCCCCCCCCCCTTTGGACCAGAGGGGACCCCCCCGCCAGCGACGGCGTGACCCGAGGTTGCCCCCCCCTCCAAAGGGGCACCCTGCGATCGAGTTCCTGCTCCTCCTCGCCGTCGCCGACGACGCCATCGGCCTCGGCATCATCGCGATTGCCTACCCCGACCCGCACCACCCGGTCCAGCCGCAGTGGATGGGCCTCGCGCTGGTCCGCCACCCGCCATCTCCCGCCATCTCACGAGATATCCCGAGATCTCACGAGATCTCACGAGATCTCCCGAGATCTCCCGAGATCTCCCGAGATCTCGCGAGATGGCGGCCGAGGATGTGCCTGGCGCCGGTCTGCACAGCCCGCCCCTCGCCCCACACGCCGCGTGTGTCTCCTCGCCTCTCAGGTCGGCGTGCTCTTCGCCTACCTCCTCCGCCGCTGCGGCTGCATGTCGTGGGGCGCCCACACCTTGCTGCTGTCGCGACATGTTGCCGCGGACGTGGAGCCTAACCTGACCCTCTCCTCCGAGCCGTACCGCAGGCGCCTACCTCGTCCTGGGCGGTTTCCCCGCGTGGGTGGCCCTCCTCAAGAGCGCACTCCACCCGGCGCTACAGAGTAGCGCGAGACCGCCCGAGATCGATCGATCACGCGAGATGTGCCCCGAGATCACCCCAGATGCACCCTTCCCGCACCCGGCGCCTAGCCCCCCCACAGCACGCGACTCCCCTCGAGGACTCTCTCTCTCACCGCTCTCTGGACCCCTCTCCCAGGCGCTCGCCCTCGTCTTCATCGTCCCCTTCCTCCCCGCCAAGCTGCCGCCCGGCTACGACCCCACCGCCTCGCAGCGCTGCACACTCTGCGGACGCGCTCTCTGAGCCTCGTCCGAGCCCTCCTCTCGACCTGCTCCGCACCTCGCTGCAGGCACTCTCTGCGACGCGGGCGTCACGTGCACGCTCGACTCGCGGCGCGTCTCCGCCGCGGTGCGCAGGCGGCTGGGCTGCTTTGCTTGCCTGCTGTGCGGCGACGAGGACGGCGACAGCTCCCACGATGACGAGTTGATGGGGCGGCACGCGCACGCGCCGCTGCACGCATTCGAGCACGCCCTCAAGGTGGCCGTCGAGCGAAGGGGGTACCCCGCCTTCACCCTGAAGGCCCTTCGTGGATCGTCCTCGGAGCCGCCCCGGTGTAGGTGCCTGTCGAGATCGGCATGTTCTTCTTCACGCTCGCCAACGCGGGGGTCAAGCTCGGCTCCGCCGGCACAACGCCCGCCTAGATGCCGCACGCCCCACGCCCCTCTCTTAGTCAAACTCCTCGTCAAACTCCTCCCTTCGCCTGGCTCCAGAGGCCACACCATGCCGCGTCTAGCGCAGAGCTGCGTGGCCACACACACACACACACACACACACACACACACACACACACACACACACACACACACACACACACACACACACACACACACACACACACACACACGGCTCCACACGAATGCGCGCACGTTCGGTCGAGGCTGCGAGCAAAGCTGGCCGTTCCCCTCCCCCCACACGCAGGCCCGCTGACGGTCGGCGTCTTCACCGCCCTCGTCGCCGGCAAGATGCTCGGAATCACGACTCTCGTCTGCCTCGCGAGCTGCTTGCGCATCGCCCCGCTCGCCGAAGGCATCATACCCCGACGTGGGGAGGCGGGCAGAGGCGCGGAGTCTTGTCGGAGCCCTCTCTGAGCCTTCCCGCGTAGGCATGACGCTGCTCGACGTGGTGATGGTGTCGGCCGTCGCATCCGTCGGTTTGACCGTCGCTCTGTTCGTCTCGGGCGAGACATAGCCGAGACACGCAGCCGAGATGCTTCGACCGTCGCTCTGTCGGCGGGCGAGGGGGATGGACCCAGCTTTGCGCCAGCTCAACGAGCGGCGAAGGGCGGCGCTTCCTCCCCGCCTGATGCCCGTGTGTGCCCGGTTGTGTCTGTCCACAGGCGAGGCGTACCAGCACGAGGAGCTGCAGTCCGAGTCGAAGCTAGGCGCCTCTCTTTGCCCAGCTCTCTTCTCGCACCCCCCCCTTTCCCGCCGAGGCTTGTCCCCCCCCCCCCCCCAGGCGCTCTGCTCTCCGGCCTGATGGGGCTCGTCTGCTATGGCATCTCGAAGATGTCCTGCTGGCCGCACAACAAGAAGCCGTCGCTTGCGGGAATGGACGCGAGCAACACGAGCCAGGTCGGCCCCGCCAACGACGGAGGGGCGCCCGACGCGGGCTTGAGTCGGAAGGACAGCGCATGCAGCGCCACTGCGGTCGTCGACGGCGGCCTCGATGAGAGGTCATTGGACGGGCACGACGCCGCTGGCATCTGGGGTGCCCGCGGGGGGCACAATTCAAGCTGTAGGAGCAGCAACAACGGCGAGGGTGACAAAGACCGATACTCCACGCCCGCCGCGTACGCAGCCACCGCTCAACAGCACGCGTGGCTGAAGCAGGGCGCGCCCCAGAGGCAGAGGTGGCACCATTCCTGAGAGCACCCGCCGAACGGGGCGACGAACGGCGTGCGTCGTCTCGCCCCACCCGAGAGATGGTAGGAGTGGGACAGAGAGAGACGGGCCGGGCAACATCGGACTATCACACCACACACAGCTTCGTTCCCTCGGCGCGGTGTGTGGTGTCGTGTCAGGGTCGTGTGTCGGGTAATGTGGGGCATGTTTGGCTTTGAGTATTGAGACACGTGCGAGTGAGAATTGAAACGATGAGGGAAAAAATCGTATATTCGACAGTGGCGTCGCGCCGCTCTCACGTCTCAGTTTCTCACGCGTGCTCAAAGCATAAGCAACTGACCCCACTTTCCTGGCCCGTGCGGCGCCGGCGGGCTTCCGGCCCGCTGGCCATCCGGACCCGCCCCCCGTCGGCGTCGCCATGCCAATGGCAAGGCGCGGGCAGCGATCGCGGCCGCGAGGATAGCGACCGCCGCAAAAGCCGCAACGATCGCCGCGACCGCGACGCGCTCGGGCGAAGCGGCGCTCCGTAGCGCTGAGAGGAGAGCGGCGTCCGCGTCCGCCGAGCATGACAAACGCGCCTCGGCACAGAGGCCTAGCGCCTCTGGCGAGCGCGGGAGCCGACTCAGCTCCTCGCGGAGGATAGCGGCGGCGGCGGCTCGCGCGGGCAATCCGGCACGGTCCTCCCCCACCTCGAGGACGGCGAGCGCCAGCGCCGGCCGGCGCGAAGCGTAGAGCGAGGGCGGCTCGTCGTAGCCCATCGCGTCTTGGAGGCGCACCGCCGCCTCCAGCTCAACCACCGCCGCCCGCGCCGCGTCGAGCTGGCCCGCCGTTGTGCGCCGCGCCGCGAGCACGGCCGCGCGGAGGGAGCGCACGTAGATGGCGGAGAGGAGGACGAGCCTGGACGTGTCACGGACGCGTCATGGGACGCGTCATGGGGACGTGTCATGGACGCGACTAGACGGCGGGAGAGGAGGACGAGCCTGCCGTGCTCGAGCGGGGTGAGGCGGCGCGACTCGGCCTGCAGCTCGAGGAGGGCGGAGATCGCCTCCTTGTTGCGACCCGTGTGCGCGAGCGCCATGCCGCGAGCGAACAGCGACGCCGCGCGCGCGTAGTGCAGGCCGGCGCGGGGCGGCGGCCGGTGCAGCGCCGCGTCCCAGTCGCGAAAGTAGACGTCCGTCAGCGCGGGCGCGGCGAGGTATCGCTCATAGCTGTTGAGGTCGGCCGAGTGCGCAGACACGAGCAGCCCACGCCTTGCGAACTCCGCGACGGCGTCGCCGGAACGCACGGCGGCGGCTCGGTCTCCCGCCATCCGGGCGCACCTACGGGACGCGTCATGGAACGCCTCTCCCGCCAGACGGGGGACGTGTCACGGACGCGTCTCCGGGCGCGCGCCAGACAAGAGACTCGAGGTTGTGCTCCGGGTAGACCTGCTCGACGAGCGGCCTCGCCGCCGCCGCCGAGTTGCATGACACGCACGCCTCGAAGCGACCGCGGCGCATGTCGATGTGCGACGGCATGTGGAGCAAGTGCGGCGCGTCCGGGCACAGCCCACGCAACGCGTCCGCCGCGCCTGCAGGAAGCGTCCGAGAAGGGTCCGAGAAGTGTCCGGCGGAGGCCGCGCAAGCCGCGCCGTCGGCGCCGGCCGCGTCGGCGACGTGCGAGTCGGAGGCTTCGTTGAGGTGGATGAGGAGGTGGAGGCCGCCTACGGAGACCGCTCCGAGAACCGTCGAGGGAGTAGGACGAGGCGAGGCGGAGGAGAGGGAGGTGCCAGGCCGCCTGGGTGCCCCGGTGCGAGGGCAAGCGTCGCCAGCAGGTGCGCTTTGGCGCGCGCCGCGTGCGGCCGCGCCCTAGTGCCCGCCGGCAGGTCTGCCTATCGGAAGTGTCAGGGACGTGTCAGGGGCATGTCAGAGACACTCGTCCTTCCCACCTCCGGTCGCTTGCCCAATAGTCCCACGGCGCCACGTTCATCCACGCGTCCGCCGCCAGGTAGCGCACGAGCGAGTGCGATTTCTCCGCGCGCGCCGCCGCCTCCATCGCCTCGGCATACGCGATGCGCTGGACAACGGTCGCTGCTGCGTTGGTGGCGTTGGCGGCGTAGCGGACCGCGAGAGCGCGCACCAGCCACCAGCCCGCCGCCGCGTCGCGCAAGCTGCTATCGCGTGCGCTGGGCGGGAGCAGCTGCGTGCTGTTGCCGGGCACGTGCGGCGGGAGCAGCTCTGCCGCGCGAGAGGCGGCAGCTCGTGCGGCGGCGAGCGAGAGTGGAGGCTTGAGGGCGTGGTTGAGGGTGGGGCCGAGTGACCAGCCGACACCCCAGTGGCACATGGCGCACGATGGCGCGAGCAATTCGCACCGCTCAAACGCCTCGCGTGCGCGGAGAAAGTCGAAGCCGAGCGCAAGGCGCATGCCCTCCTCGAAGGCAAGGGTCGCGCCGCCGCCGCCGCCGCACGCGCTGAAGCGAATCTCGCAGCTGCGGCTGCCGGAGAGGTTTGCGATCGGCATGGGCTCGTCTTGCTTCGTGAGGACGCCGTTGAACAGCGCAGCCATCGTCAGCCATCGCCGAACCATCCGTGTCGCAGGCGGCGCGATCCGTGTCGCCGGCGGCGCGCGGCGAGGCTTGACGGCCAGGGGCGGGAGTATGGTGGGAGGGAGTGGGTGCGTTAGCCACGATGTGCCTAGGCGGCCGTGCGACTGGTGAGAAACGAGGCGGCAGAACAGCCAGGCACGCGCTGGACACGGTGTATGGGGGGGGCGGTTAGTCAGCTCAGCCTCAAGCGCCACGACGAATGGGGCGCGTCAGTCCGCGCCGCGCGCATTGACCATTGAGCCCTTCAGCTCCGTCTGGCTCAAGCGCGTCGCCGAGCAGGGAGCAGCGCCCCTCCCTTGGCCACGCCCAAGTCGCGCAGCGGTGGTGGAGCTGCTCCCCGACGCCGCTCGCCCGCACCTCGGCGGCGGCCCCTCGGCCACGTAGCGGCGGCACTGCACGATGAGCCGCCCGTCGGCCCGATACATTTTTCCAAGGTAGGTAGGTAGAAAGGTGAAGAACAAATTCAAAAACTAAGTGAATGTACTTAACCCTTTTGCTTCATAGTGGTCATGGTGACCAAATCTCGATATATCTCCAGTCGTAGCGGTGGAACTGTTTTTTGGCTCGGTCAATTATTTAGCCATATATGAGAGGATCACGGCACAGTGTCGTTTGAGTCGACAGTAACTCTCCCACAGCCCACGTAACTCCGTCTTTTTCAGGCACCCGGAGCCCTCCGCGGCCGCTTCTACGCCGGCGAAGCACCATCAAGCTGCTGTACGGCCCCGGCATCGCCTCCCCTGGCTTAGCTCTCAGTCAAGATATTGTGCACATGGGTGGCCTCTACAATATACTCACTGACACTGAACCTCCCAGAGAGAGCTCGTCCCGGTCCGTCACGGCCATCCTCGTCCTCCGGCGGGCCCCCGGCCGCGGCGCGGTGCGGCGGCGTCACAAATCCGACCACAGAGCACCGGGACGCGGTCGGGCGATCTGAGGCCCAGGTAGGCGAATGCATTGCCCATCCAGGGCTATCACCTGGACCTATCAACAGGCGCCTGCGGCGCCGTGCTCAGGAGTTGGTTTTCACTCGCTCGAAATGTGTACGTAAAAGGGTTAAGAGCTACATACACTGAGAGAGACGTGCAAAGCTCGCTTCCGAGCTCTCACGCCGCGCGTAGGGCCCTTAGGGGCCTAGAGAACACAACCCCCCTCTCTCTTTTCTCCCAGTACGCTAAAAGTACACTGAGAGAAAAAGAAAGGCACTCCGTCAGAGAGAACTCCCGACCGTCGCCTCCCTGCGGGGCCAGAGCTTCCGTCGCTGGCGCTGTGCGCTGGTCTGTGAGAGGTTCACAGAGCCTTGAGAAAGAAATACGTCGTATGTGTGCGCTGGTCTGTGTACCGTCGGGTACTTATTTTAAGACGAGGTAAACAGCAATAGATCCGGCCCTCAAGCGGCCTAATCGATACCCAGCCCTCACGGAATCGGTCCCTCGTTGTACAGCAATCGATCCTTTTGCAGTGCCCGTCCTGCCAAACTTGCCGAGAATCGGTCCCCCACCCAGGTCACCTGTGGCGCGAAGCTCATGTCTCCCGCCCTCGGCGCGCCGACCGCGCAGCGGCGGCAGACCACCCTCCGGTTCGAGGGGCGCCTGGGGCTGAGCGGGCTGCCTCCGCCAGAGTTTGGCTCGCCCACCGGCGGGCTGTCACCCTGCCACGGGTCGCAAGCCCTCTGCCGGCCGGAGCGCAGGCTGCGCAGGCTTCCAGCATTTGGTCCCTTGGCAAGCGCGAATCGGTCCCCCTGGCTCCAGGAACTGATCCGGCACTGCACCCGGATCTATTGCTGTTTACCTCGTCTTAAAATAAGTACCCGACGGTAGAGAGGTTGAGGTGCGAGCCGTCTCTTTCGGGCTGGCGCGCTGGCTGGCGCGCTCACACCGAGCGTACGACAAGAGTCATGACGGCCGCTTCCTCCGCGGCGCCGAGAAGCGACAGCGGCGGCGAAGAGCACGAACGCTGCATGGCGGCGGTCGAGAGTGCGCTCGAGTACTGCCCACGCGTGGCCCAGCTCCGTCAGGCGCCTCGACCGCCGCTCCGCGTCGCCCGCCCGCTGCCGCTGCTGCTGTGACTGCCCGTCTCCCTCTCTCCGCCCGCACCTCTCGCTCCAACCGTCTCTCGCTGGCGGCTGCAGGCGCTGCAGAAGCTTGGGCGGGATGTGCCCGTCTCGTGCATGCGCTGCCCAGACCCGGAGGCGGGCAAGACGGCGGCCGCGGGCGGCTTCATGCCCGACACCGGCACCATCGTCATGTGCCAGCAGTGGGCGGCGGAGCAGCCCGGGGAGGTGGCGTGGCACCGCCTAGAGACGCAGCGCTCTCTCCCGATGCCGGAGAGAGGAGAGCTTGCGACTGTCGCCGCGCCCGCCGCCTCTCAGCCCGCCCGCCGCCTCTCTGCCCGTGTGAGACGCCGTCCACTGGGCGGCCAGGTGCCAAACACGGTGGCGCACGAGATGATCCACGCGTACGACGACGCGCGCGCGCGCCTCGACTGGACCAACCTCGTCCACCATGCCTGCACCGAGATCCGCGCCGCCAACCTCTCGGGCGACTGCTCCTTTTGGCGCGAGGTGAACCGCGCAAACGTCTCGCCGCTGCGCGTCGCAAAGGCGAGAGGGCGGCCACGTCTCGGGCAAAGCTCGGCTAATCTCGTCCGAATCTCGTCTTCTGAATACACCTCGGCCCACCCCCGGCTGACTCTCGGCTAACACGCCGCTGCGCATCACCAAGGCGGGCGAGCGGTGCGTGCGACGGCGCGCGCACCAGCTGCGCCGCCGGCAACACCGCGCGACGCCGCTCACCTTGCAGCGGGTGAGTAGGCGCGCGCAGATCTCGGTCGCCATGAACCCGGCGTGCACGTCGGAGCGTGCAGCGGAGGCGGCGGTGGATCAGGCGACCACACACCACCACCGAGACACTCTCCCGAGACGCCTCCGCCTACAGACTTCCTCGTGGCGGAGCAGGCGATGAGGCACTGCTTCGCCGACACGGCGCCCTTTGAGCGCGTGCCGTGAGCGTGGCGCCCTGGACACTTGCGATGATGCGCCCATGCCTCACGGCACCGCGGCACACGCCACAGGTTCGTGGTAAATAAATAAGCCTCCTTGTGACTATTTGTTATTGAGAAGTACCCGGCTCTAGATGAAACCTCGCCAACATGGCGCGCTGTCTTTGAAAGCATGAAAAGAAGTAAAACGACTTCCACAAACATCACTCACCTCACGGTCCGACCTCTCTCGGTTCTCTTCTACGGTGTACCTGTGTTAGTGCCAGTGCGCGCCAGTCCCGTGCCCAGGTGTTGTGCGAGGGAGTTTTGTTGTAAAATTCTCTTCTACGAATGCTGGGTTTAACGGTCTCTCCAGACCCGGCGCACACGCGTTTCCTCATCCTGGCGCCGGCCTGCGCCGGCCTTCGCCTTCGAGCTCGCGGGGGGTCGTTTGAGTGTCATCCCCCATTCGCTCTTGTCGTTCAATCGGATAACAATCGTCGTTCGTTCTGCCTCTCCCCGCTTCGAGGCTCGAGCTTCGAGGCGTCTCTCCGCGCACGCGCCCTCCCTTTTCTTCTCCTCGGCCTCACGTTGTCGACGTCGCCTCCGTCGTCAGCACATGCTGTACCCTTTCTTCCGGCCCGCGTCATCTTCGATGGGGCCCTGCGTCATCTCTGCTGGGGCCGAGCGGGCATGGCGGCCCTGCGTGCTCGTGAGGGGCCCAGCGTCATCTTCGATGGGGGCATCCGTGTGCCCTCGTACGTCGCCTCCATTCCGCGCAGCAACACCACGCCCGCGTTTGTGGTGCCCGACTTCTTCAACGCCTTTGTGCTGCCGGACTTCTTTGGCACCCAAGGCAGGGCGGTACGTGCACTGCACCAGGCCGAGCTCGAGCGTGCTCGTTTCGAAAGCCGTCGAACACCCGGCCGAGTATTCGTTCGCAATTGCTCCGAGCTGCTGGCGCCGGAGCTACCCAGAGCGGTCCGCAGCATTTGGCAGACGCCCTTGGTTCTGGAGGCGCTCCGCGCCCGCACGAACACGTCGCTGCGGCTCTTCCCGCCGACGGACGAGAAGTCGGTGCACGCTCTGCGATATTCCGAGCCGGGCGATGGCATCAGCCCGCATTTCGACGGCAACCCGTTCCAAGGGAGGCGGCTGGCTGTGATCTATGTGGTGCGTGACGACGCCGAGAGCCTCCTGCACTTTGAGGGCGAGCCTGTGCAGGCGCCTGAGGGAAGTGTGGTGGTCTTCGAGGGCGATCGGTTGCGGCACTCCGTCCCCCCGCGACAATCGCAAGGCGTTCGACTGGTCGTGAATGCTCTGTTCTGCGAGCCACCTTGTGAGCATTGCTCCTGCCAGCACCGCGAGCGAGGACTGCGCCACCACAGCTCTTCCACAGCTCGGTCCGGAAGGGCCGTACACGCACGGCTGCAACACGTAAGCCGCTCTTCGGCGATCGGCGGCGCGGCTGCAGTCAGCTGGCCTGCCACGAGGCGCGAACGCGACTGACTAACACGGGTCACGGCTTTGGGGACCGCGGTAGTACCGTAGCGACGCTAGCGTGTGCCCCAGCCCAGTGCCCCAGGCGTCGCCCGCGTACGCTGAACGCGTCCCGTCGGAGTAATAAGGCGAGAGGGCACCTCTAGGGCACGTCCTGGTGATATATGTGCTATACATGTCATCGCGTCCGGATGGAGGGCCACCGGTGTCGTTCGACGTCCTGTCGACAGCGTGCCGACAGCGCGACACAGACCATGTGGGACGCGTCGAGTACCGACCTCTACTGCTTACCCAGCCTTCGAGTGTATCCTGGCTGTGGTCCCACACCCACTGGTGTCCATCTCAGAGACCGCAGGAGGTCATGAGGGTCGATGGGAGTGCCAACCCCACAATGCCTAAAAACCCAGCCCAGTACGGCTTTGATGTGTATCTCAACAAACGTCTGGCTCGGCGGAGCGTCTCAGGCAAGAGGGCCGCACAAGCCGCACGTACCGCCAGCTGTGAAGCGGAGAGGTAGCCACGTACTAATCTACACCACGGAACGCCTTCTCTCTCGCCAGACTCTCTCGCCGTCGGTTGGGCCCTCCCGCCGGGCCTGGCCCCGCGACGCTAGAGCGGGCACGCGCAGAGGGCACCGTCTGGCGGACGGAGGGTCAAGTTGCCGTACGGGGCGCCTTGGAGGGCGGCGACGCCTGCACAGGGGGGGGGGAGGAACCGCGTCGTTAGAGAGGGCGGCGGGTGCAAACGCTGTGTGTGCGGAGGTGGGAGGCGTGGCGCACCGCTTGAAGCCTGAGATTGCGCCCTTCGTGGCATCATGCTGTGGAGCTGGAAGCACCGGCGGCACGCCAAAACGGCTGTCGTGTGGCGTCTTGGTAGCAGCAGATCTTCGCACCTTCGCCTTCGGCCTCGAACTCCTCGAGCGCCATGCACTTCTTGAAGTAAGCTGCCCAGAAGCCTCGGAGCTCCTCATCGTCGCCGACAAAGTCCTCAGTTGTGATCATCACGTTGTACGCGTTCTGCCAGCCATAGCGTGGGTGCTGCACGTCCCATTCGCTCGATACGAGACACAGGTCGTTTGCGTTACCCCACCTCCAGACCCACTCAACCACAGCCTCGGCGGAATCATGCAACGAGCACTCTTCCGTCCCGTCCTCAATCTGCACATACAGGGAGTAAGCACCCTCGTCCTTGCCGACGTTCTGTTTGCCTTTGGTTGGATTTCTCCTGCTTTTGCCGATGGGTGTCTTCGGCGCCATGCGCGGTCAGGTTGCAAGAGCGCCGAGTCTGCCGTCAGTCACTCGGGTCACTCGCGCGTACTTTTTCTGTGTTTAGTGTTCGCCGGCATAACGAGGCATAACGCCCGTGCCCCCGAGTTCATTTTATATAAGTAACGCAGGTTTGTGTACTTCTTGCTTGGGCGGCACTCATGATGAAATTCTGCAAAAACCTGGCCGGCCCCTGCCCTGCCCCTACCTACCTACCTACCTACCTACCTACCTACCTACCTTACTTATAAACTAAAAAAGAAATCACTACGGGTGAAGGTGGGGTACTATACCAACTAGAGTGATGGTTGGTGGTACTCTCCTGCAACCACAGTCCTTTCTTGTGACATGGCAGGCCACTCTCAAGGCCATACAAGCATCAATCAGATCACCCACTTGGGGAGGGTTGACATCGTGATTTCGGCGGAAATTTTCTTTTTTTGCTCCGAAAATTCCAGCTTGAAGAGAGGGAAAACCCCGACTGGAGGGCCCAGGCCTACCCTACCTACCCCGTCGTGAGTGTACCACACCTGCATACGACGGTGATGCCGCCGTCCTATTCCCACTTGCGGGGCCATTCTTCTTTAGTGCATTGCTGTTCTTAACGGAGTCGCTTAGGCGGCTCCGGTGGTGAGCCGGTGTGTGTGCCAGTCCGCGCCAGTCCGCGCCCTTGTCGTGCCAGTGTGCTGTGAGAGAGGCAGGGCAAGAATTCTTTTCGCCAGTGTGCTGTGAGACAGGCTTGTTGCTCAACAATTCTTTTCGTCAGGCATAACCGGGTGTATGCCGCCGTCCTCCTCCCGCCTCTTTGCAAAGCTCGACGCGGCGCTCGGCGACGCGCTCGGGTGCGAGGTTCCGTCCGGTCGCTCGCTGGCGCTGCTTTTGCAGCATGGCACCGCAAATTCACTTCCGCCAGGTGGCGCTGCGGCCAGTGTGGCGGCGCACAGCTACGCGCTCCGGCAGCGAGGCCTCGTCAGCGCAGCTGAGGCGCTCGAGCAGACCGCTGCCCCAGTGCTCTCCGACTCTTCCACACCGGCACCGGCGCCCGCCGCTTTGTCGGGCAGCCTGGCCGCGGAGCACGAGCGGTGCGAGCGGTGGGGTCTGTGCGAGCCCGCGCTGGCGCTGCGCCTGCTCCTCGCTCTCGCGCGGTCCGCGCACCCCGCGCCCGAGGCGGCGGGCGCCCGCTCCTCCCTCCACCGGCTCGGCGCGGCAGGCCTCTGGGTGCCCTCCGGCTCTGCAGCGGGCCGGCCCTTTGGCCTGCTCGCTGCGGAGCGCCTGGTCGTCCCGCCGAGCGGCGGCGTCTGTGTGCGCAGGCAGGGCGGAGGCAGCCCCAACCAGCAGCGCCGCAGCATCGCGGGCTGCGCGGGTGCGGTGAGCGCGTCCCCTCCGGACGCGAGCAGCTTCTTCCGTGTCCGACAGCACGCGAGGGAAGGAAGGCCCCCGTCTATGGCGCGGCGGCTTGGCGCCCGCCCTGCCTCGCAGCCCCGCACTCCGCGTGAGGCCATCGGCTCGCCCGCGCTGCCAGCGACGCCGCCGCCTCGCCGCCTCGCGCCTCCGCCTCTGCCGCCTCCGCCTCTGTCGGCGGCGCAGCGAGGCGCTGCCGGCGCGCCGCTCCTCACGCCGGCCACCGGCGTGCGGCGGCAGTGGCTTGCGCCGACAGACGGCGATGGCGCCGCCGCGGCGGTGCAGCTGCTGCTCGCCCTGCAAGGGGCGGGAGAGTGGCGGCTCGGCGTGTCCCCCGCACACGCGCCGAGTGGCTGCGCCGCCACGTGGCGCGAGGTGGCGGCGAGCCGCGGCCGTGCGCAGGCGCTGTGCGAGACGGCGACGGCGCTGGAGCGGGGCGGCTGGGGCGCCGTCGGCCGCGCGCTCGGCTGCGCCGTCCAAGCTGCCCTCCGCCGCTGCACAAAGGCGTTGGCCGACGTCCCGCGGCTGGTGAGTCAGCTCGCGGCGGACGAGGCGGCGGCGGCGGTCGAGGGCGGCGGCGGCGGCGGTGCTGAGTCGTGCCGGCTGACGGTGCTGGGCGCGGCGATGCACGCGCGAGGGGCCGCCGCAGAGCACGCACGGCTCGCAGCCTCCCTCCTCGCCGCGTTCGCCTCGGGACACCCCAGCAGTGATCGGAAAGCGGGCGCGCCTCCCGCGGCGGCGGCCGCCGCCGCCCTGCGCGCTCTGCCGTCGGCTGGCGACGGCGTCGTCCTCTTGCGCGGCCTGGAGGCGCACGCCGCCTCCTCCTCCCTCGGGGCGGCGCCACGGCAGGCCGCGCTCGCGGCGGCACTCTTTCGCGAGGCGGCGCTGCCGTGGCTGCGGGAGCTCGGAGAGGTCGCCTTCGGCGAGCACGCCGCAGGCGCGACTCTGCGCTTTGAGCCGGACCTCTCCGCCGCGGCCGAGGAGTGCGGCGCGTGCGTCGCCATGCTCCGCTCCTCGGCGGTTGCCGACCGCTACGCCAGCCTTGCGCTCGCACTCGCGTCGGGCGCCGTCCCCCCGGCGTCGCCGAGGGACGCGTCGGGCCGGAGCGGCAGGCTCGCCATTGCGGCGGGGGCCGCGTTCGCCTGGCTGCCCGCTGGAAGCCGCTCTCTCGCCTCTGCGCGCGAGGCGTGGGCCGGCCGTTTCTCGCGCGGCGAGGTGGGGCCGCCCTCACCTCCCGCGCACCCACCATGCCCGCTGCCCAATCCCGCCGCCCCGGCTTTGCGCGGCCCCGGCGCTCGCGCTGCCCCGGCTACCCTCTCCTGGCTCGAGGAGCGCCGTCGTATGCCCTCGCAGGCCATCCTCGCGTCCATCGAGCGCGCGTACGAAGAACGCGACGCGGCGGCCGCCGCCCGCCGCCGCGCGGAGTCGAATGCCGCTCGATCCGCGGCTGAGCTCTCGCGGGCGCGGGCGGCGGAATGGGAGGAGGAGCTGGGCCGACGCCGCCATCAGGCTGCTCGTGCGCGGCGCGAGGAGCTCGAGGCGCAGCTGTCTGAGCAGGCGGCGGCGGCGGCGGCGGAGGCGGAGGCAGCGGAGGCGGAGGCGGCGGCGGCGCGGCAAGCGGCGGCAGAGGCGGCGGCAGAGCTCGAGCGCGCACGAGCAGCACTCGAGGCGCGTTATGCTGAGGCTGCTGCGGGCGCTGACCGCCGGCTGCGGATGGCCCGCATGCGTGCATCGCGTGCGAGATCAGATGCCTCCTCGCGGTCGCCCGCTCTGGCCGACGAGCAAGCAGAGCCGGCAGAGGGGCGAGGGATTGAGGCGGCAGAGGCGGGAGAGGCAGCGGCAGAGACAGAGGCGGAGGCGGTAGCAGAGGAGGCGGCGGTTTCAGAAGAGGCAGCAGAGGAGGCGGCAGTGAGCGGAGCGACGGATATGACTGCTGAGGTGGTGGCTGAGGCAGCTACAGAGGAGGCGGCGGGGGCGGAGGTTGAGACCGGCGAGACGGCATGGGAGGCGGCGGTGGAGGCGTCCACAGAGGAGGGGATAGCGGATGCTGCGGAGGGCGAAGAAGCGGAGGCCATCCGAGAGGCGAAGCTGAGGGCGGTGGCGGCAGAGGCGGCCGTGGATGCCACGAGCAGCGACCACAGCGCTGCCCTGGTCGCTGCGGCGTCTGCGGCCGCTCGCAGGGAGAGGGCGGCGGCGGTGCTGAGTGACGCGCTGGGAGAGACGCCCGCTACCCGAGGAGAGGCGTCGGCGCTCGCAGAGCAGACCTCGTCCCGAGGGGACGCCGGCGGGTGGCTCCGCGACGCGGGTCTGCCTGAGTGCAGCGAGGGCGGGACAGTCGAGCCGCCGCTGAGCACCGTGCTGGAGGCGGCTGCCTCCCTCGCGCAGAGTCTGGTGAGCTCAAGCTCGAGGATCACCCTGTGCCTTGCACCTTGCTACAGGCGTGCGTCCGCCGCCCGCTGATCGCCTGCTCGTCGCTCCTCGGCCGCGCCGCAGTTCTGTACTTGCAGCGCGAGTGCGCGCTCTCCGCTTGGCTCGCTTCGCTCCAGCGGTTCTTGCTCGGTTCGCGCACACGCATCCCAGACCCCTCCCACCATGAGATGGAGGCTTGCGGGTGCGCCGCGGCATGAGCCCCCCCCGTCCTTCCTGCCCGCTCAGGGGGTGATGCGGACTTTCTCGACGCCCTCTGCGCCGAGCTGCACGCAGCAGTCTCGTCCGGCAGCTTCGGAGATGGGGCCAGCCCGCCGCCCACCACGCTCCAGCGGGCGTTGGATCTCGCAATCACGCGCGCCGACAGGGCGGCGGAGGGTGAGGAGGCGGAGTGTGCCGCCGATTTGCAGCTCGTGTGGGTTTCGCCGAGCGGCAGCGGGTGGAGAACCGCTGACGCGCTTCACCGAGTGGATGCGTTCGATGGGCTTTCACTCGCGCTTCCTCTTCCACGGGCGCTGCATGGCGTGCTCGACGTTGCCGCCTATCGCGCCGTCTTCCTCTTCTCGTTGCGTCTCAAGCGTGCGTCGCTTGCAGTCCGCTCTCTGTGGAGCGTGTTGCGGCCCGCTTCGGCCGCGCCGGTCCCGCCTGGCGCTCTTCGCAGGCTGAACGTGCACCTCCACCTCCTCGGCCAGTTGCTTCGCGGCATCGAGGGCCACACCCTCCGCGCCGATGCCACGTGGGTCGAGCTGCGCTCCGCCGCATCGGACGTCGCTGCGTCGCCGACGCAGCTGCGCGACGTGCACGATTCGTGCTTGCGTGAGGTGTCACGCCGCTGCGGCATCGACGATCTGGGCGTCCGCGCCATCGTTGACGCCATCTTGGGCCTTGCGCTCACACTTGAGCGGGACGTCCATATCAAACTAGCCGAGGCCCCCCATCCCGCCGAGCGCTGCACTCAGGAGGCGGGGTGGCGGGCCATCGTGGACTCGCAGCAGGTGCAGCTCGCCCGATTATGCGAGGCTCTTGGCCGCTCTACAGCTAGCCTTGCAGCGATTGCGTCTGCTACAGGCGCAGCCTTGGGTGCAATTGCGTGATTTTTTTACCGCCCAAAGTGCCCCCAAATATTGGGGCCGGTTGCACATCGTCGCATCGAGTTTACCAACCACCAGCCCCCTCGACGCGCACTACAGTTACACACGGCTCTAGCATCTACGATCTGATGCTCGGCTTTCCACACACATGGACATGCCCCGACCGGTGCACATCTTCATCGCAGGGGGCGTAGAGCTCTACGCAGAGACCAGCGAGAGAAAGAGGGCGAGGGCCCGACCTACTCGCGCTCTCGAAAAGCGTAGAAGCAGACGGGGCCACCATGGTGTCGCGCTCCACCTACGAATTGTCCTCTTTTGCGTGCCACTGATATGTGGATCGAGCGATGCCGCCGGATGCAGTCGTGGAGGCTGTCATGCGCAGATAAGAGGTTGGGACGCTCATTGCTCTTTGCGCACCTTGAAGGTCGTCCGCCTCCTTCTCCGCCACAAGGCATCGAGCCTGATGCGGTGACTCGGACGGCATTCCAGATGTTGAGGAGAGCAAAGGCGACACGGACTTTGACGGCAGCCCTGACTACCTTGATCCTATCTCCGACGGCGATGGCATCCCCGACGCAGTGGAGGGCAGCGGGGATGCAGACGGGGATCCTGGGTAGTCGACGGGCCCCCGGGGGCGACGGGGGTGCTCTCCGGCCGCGGCGGCCGAAAACGGGGGTCGGTATTACGGTGTATTAATGAAGTGATGCACTTGATGCAAGGGTGCCATTGTGCTCTACTACAAAAGTTGTGTAAGATGCCCAAGTCTCAGACCCTGAATCCTTAGCGGAGCTGAGTTCTGACGGTGTGAACACGAGCAACCGGAGTGACGACCGGGACCGGGCCGCACGCCGGGAGTGCCCCGACTAGCAGTGACGGGCGCGGACGAGCGAATGAGAGGTCGCTATCTGTGGGAGATGTGTTATTAGAGACTAGGACTGCCTATCTCTCACTAAAAGGAACCTCTCATCCGCTCGTCCGCACCCGTCACCGCTCACGGAGTGCTCCGCGTGCCGCACCGGCCGCCGCCGGCCGCCGGCCGCTCACGGTAACGGAACAGTGTTACTACTCCGCAACGTTGAGCTGGATCATACTGAATAGTGCTCCTGAAAGCCCTCTCTGGGCTCTGCCACACACAGTAGCAGCTCACGACTAGCAGCTGGTGTGGCTGTATTTGTAGCCATTTTTAGGCTTCAACTGGTCCCAACATAGTAGCAACACCTCATGAAAATCAGTCAAAAAAGCCCCAAAATAAAATCGGCGCCTGCGGCGGGCCTCCTGGGGCTGCGCCCCAGACCCCCTTGACTGTGGGGACCCCCCCCAAGAGCACCCCCGTCGCCCCCGGGGGCCCGTCGACTACCCAGGACGGGGATGGAGTGCCAGACAACCTAGACCCCGACTCGGACGGCGATGGGATTGCCGATGCTGAAGAGAGCACAGGTGAACTCAGACAGTGACGGCATTCCAGACTACCTCGAGGACAACATCAAACGATCAGAGAGACGCGGGCAGTGATGGCCTACCCGACGCCGAGGACCCCGATGCTGACCCCGGGCACGACTAGATTCTTCCTGTGTGGGGACGAACCAGTATGCGCGGCGACGCCGTCTCCCGACCTCCCGAGGGCCCCAACTCGGACGGCGACGGCACCCCCGACAGCGCCGAGGGCACGGCCGACACGGACGGCGACGGCATCCCCGACGCACTAGACCCCGACTCGGACGGTGACAGCAAACCCGACGCCGAGGAGGGCACCGCCGACTCTGACGGCGATGGCATTCCCGACGCCAAGGAGTCCAACACCGCCGACGGCGACAGCGATGGCGTGCCCGACGCCGAGGATGCTGACTCGGACGGCGACGGCATCCCCGACAGCGCCGAGGGCACAGGCGACACGGACGGCGATGGCATCCCCGACGCCCTCGACCCCGACTCGGACGGCAATGGGATTGCCGATGCTGAAGAGAGCACAGGCGACTCAGACAGTGACTGCATTCCAGACTACCTCGAGGACAACACCAAAGACACGGACAGTGATGGCCTACCCGACGCCCTCGACCCCGACTCTGGCGGCGGTACCGACGAGTTTGGTGGTAGCATCGTTTTCGCAGATTACGGCGAAGGACCCGACGGCGACCCAACTGGACTGCAACCAACGGGCCTGTCCACTGTCGGGAACAAGAGGTACCGACTTGAAACGGGCGAGTGCGGCACCCCGGACTTTGTGTCACAGAGGCCGAACAAGGTAAACCCCTACGCGCCCGAGGGCGACTTTTGTGGCGCGCCATAGTTGGTTGGGGTCTGCAGCCGGAAAGCTATAGCGACGCACACGCGGCAGAGTGTGTGACCTATTGGATGGCACCATCGGCAGCCGTCCGCCCCTCAGAGACGTACATTGCCGCATGCGAATACACGCAAGGCGAAGGCGACGACGGGCTCTATACATGCCACATGGGGGCCGCATGTATCAGCGTTGCCCATCCGCGCGTCGCAGACGCCTCTCTCCCCCGCCGTTCCCCCCAGCACCATCGCCTTCACCATTCCCGCCTCCATTCCCGCCGCGAGAAGGTTATTTGGCCGACTAGCATTGTAGCCGAGTGCAGGAAGGAGAGGTAGCCGAATGCAGGAAGTAGAGTCGAGCTGGACGTACGTCTACGTGGTAGGGTATACGAGCGCCTCGAGAGACGAGCGCGGGTTGGCGGGATCCGGGAGGGGAAGCGCGGGTCCGCGGCGGGTGGACAGAGATTTACTTTAGAGTGAGATAGAGGGGAAGAGGTTGTCTTATTGCACACAAGCATCCCATACATGGTACCACCTTCTTCGTAATATAAGACAAGGGGTGAACTTATCTACACCATCTACGCAGCAGAGCGACTGGCGCGATTCAGCATACTGGCGCGATTCAGCAGTAAACGTCACTCGTGCGCCTTGCGAGCAGAGTCCATCGCGGAGATAGCGGCTACCCTCTCATGGCTCAGGGCCTCGTGGCGCGCGTCGCCATCGGGCGCCTGCATGTCTGCCGCGTGCAGCGCAGCAAACCTGCGCGCCTCGCCGCCGGCCGCGAGCTCGCGCAGCTCGTCGCGCACGGCGCCGAGAGTGAGCTGGCCGAGCAGGGCGGGCCGGATCGAGGCACGCGCCTGGACTCCCTTGACGCGCGTGTCGCGCACCTACCTCGGGTGACCTCGGGTGACCTCGGGTGACCTCGGGTGATCTCAAGTCGTCTGGGGTGGTCTCAGGTGAGCTTGCGCGCCGAGATGTAGAACTGGCGCCGGACGCGGTCGGGCGACTCGTTGGCGCCCCCGCAGTGCAGCACCTGCGGTGTGTGTGTGTGTGTGTGTGTGTGTGTGTGAGTGTGTGAGTGAGTGTGAGTGTGAGTGTGTGTGTGTGTGTGTGTGTGTGTGTGTGTGTGCGTGTGTGTGTGTGTGTGTGTGTGTGCGTGTGTGTGTGCGTGCGTGCGTGCGTGTGCCGCGCGTGAGGCGGAGAAGGGCGTCGAAAAGGCGTCGGAAGGGCGTCGGAAGGGCGTCGGAAGGGCGTCTTTGCAGCGCCTGCTGGTTGTACAGCGCCACGTCGCCCTTCTTGAGCAGGCCGAGCTTGACGGGGCGCGAAGCGATGTACTCCTCGTCCACGACGTTGGTGCGCAGCCCCACCTACCGCAGCCATGTCAGCCATCGTGCCACGCTGCCCTCGCCCACCTGTGTCGCCGGTGCGCCGCCCCACCGTGTCTCTTCCCACCTCGAGGTTGCCGCCGTAGAAGGCGGTGTGCTCCGCCTACGGGAGGAGAAGCGAGAGGCCTGGAGAAGGAGGGGGGGGGGGGGGGAGTCCGTCCCCGGCGGGCGAGTGCCTCCGTGTGAGTGCCGGGCAGGTAGATGGTCGGACCCATCTTTGCGTCCACGTCCTGCGGGCCGCACGCCAGGGACGCCTCATGCGGGGTGGTGGTGGTGGTGGTGGTGGCCGTGGTGGTGGTGGTGGTGGGGTCTCCTGCAGCGCGACAAAGGCGGCGTACAGCGGCGGGGTGGGGCTGTAGGGGGTGTCTGGGTGGAGCGGCTGCTGCTTCGAGCCCGGCTCGGAGATGAGGCACGCGAGCTCGTTGAAGGAGGCCTGAGGAGCCGGTGGTGCGAGTGCGGGTGACCCGGTGGCTCGAGGCGAGGCGCGAGCGGCGCCCAAGGAAGGATGCCTCCCGCCCGACAACCTCCTCGAGCAGCGACCCGAGTGCGGACGCCTCGCCGAGCAGCTCCTGCACGAGCATTGCCGACACGAGGGGTGACGGACGGGAGACTGTGGTCGGGAGACCACGTCCCTGGGTCGGGAGGTGGGGTCGGGAGGAGCGCGCGGCACGCTCCTGCATCGCGTCGAGTGGCGGTCCCTGCAGAGGCAGCAGCAAGTCGCACCTGCTCACCAACGAGCAGTGCTCAGGCCGTGGAGGACGAGTCAGCGGCACCAGCAGGTGCCGCACCGGTTCGAGAGCAGCACCAGGTTTGCGAACCGGTCGGTCGAGGGCCGACCTCCCGCCTCGACCTCCTCCTCGCACCGCAGCCGCTCCGCGTCGACAAAGTCGCGCAGCGCGTCCGCCGTCGCGGCGGAGAGGGCGCCGTCGATCCGGACGACGCCAGAGCTCTGCAGTTCCTTGGCGAGCACCGAGCCGCGCTGCGCCAGCTCCGCCTTACTGGCGCTCTGCCGCGGCCTCTTTGCGCCCTTCTTCTTGGACGCCGCCTTGCCCGCCGGAGCCGCGCCGCTTCCAAAGCCGGCGCCGCTGCTTTGCCGTCCGCCCTTTTGCTTCTTTGCGACGAGTGCGGTTCCCGGCTGCAGCAGCGCACGCTCGCGCTCGGCGCGGCGGGCGACGGCCTCGTCCTGCTCGCGTCGGAGGAGCGCCTTTGTCGCCGCGTCCACCATCATGCAGGGCAGCGCGGCGCGGCGCAGAAGCAGTTGAGGCAGATTTGTCGTATCAGCCGACAGAGGGCTGGGCAGCGGCAGGAGGCCAGAGACCGCGACGAGCATCGCAGGTTGCTGTTTGTCCGGAGTTTCTCTTCCTACTCGAGTAGAGCCGGCTGCCGCACCTTCAGAAAAATAAAACAAAAAATCGTGCGGTGTCGTGTCGGATCGCGTGTCGTGTCGTGTCGTATCGCACGGGTTTTCGTTTATGGCCGGCTATCCCTTCATCAGCTCCCCGTACCTCGCGGACACGAGCTCTTCAGACCGCATAGGACGTTTCCCGGGTCGGTCGCCTGCTGAAGGTCCGTGCACAAGCCCCTCATTCCCCCCACAAAGCACCCGTTTGCGCCACGCGCCGCCCGCCCCGCGCCCGCCTTTGGAGGAGCCTCGGCAAGAGGTTTTGTTGTGTGTGAGCTTCCCGCAGGCCCAGGGCCGGGAGCAGCTCGCCGCGCGAGGGAGGCCCTAGGGGAGGCCAAGCGCTCCGTCCAGCGGTGCGGCCGCAACGCTCCCCCCCCCCCGTGCTCTCAGGCCGCGCCGCGCTGCGAGAGAGGAGTGGTCGGCAAGGCGGGTCTACCTCCCTTGCTTGCCTACGTGTCGGCAGACGTGCCACAGCCGATAGCGCAATACCGACGAGGCCGACGCCGTGCCCCCGCATTTCCGCGGTGGGCGCGCGCTGTGGCAGCGCAAGCCTCGGGGGTGGCTGTGCTCGTGGCGCGCCTGGTCGTCACGCACCAGCGGAAAGGGCTAGGGGCCGCTTTTTGACGAGCTGCCTTGGCGCAGGAGAGAGGCCGCTTCCGCGAGCGACGCGACCGCTTGATGCTGTCGGACCACTGCCCCAAGACGAGCGTGGGAGGAGCGAGCGAGGAGCGAGGCGCCGAGCGAAGGGAAGAGAGCGATCCGACACGACACGACACGAGCGATCCGACACGACACGACACGAGTTTTTTTCGTTTTTATTTTTTCGGAAGGTGCCGCAAGCGGCTATATGTAACTGATTTGGGCTCATGCGCCTGCTCCTCCTCCTGCTCGCCGTGCGGTCGGGAGCCGGAGTGGATGGGTCGGAGCTGCTGCAACGGTGTGAGTGGCCGCGAGGGGTGGTGTGTGTGAGTGAGTATTCTTGATACGAAACCACGACGACACACACCAGCCAGTCGACTCGCATCGGTTGCCTCCATGAACGGCGGAGCTATTCTCGCGTCCACACCACACCTGGCTCAGATGCTGCATGAATGGTTGCCGAGGTTGTGAGGGACATGATCCCGGCGTGAACACGACTAACTGACGGATCCGCTCCTGACAGTCGCACGCGCCGCGCTGTGGCGCGTGCGACTGTCTTTGTTTGAAGTTAAAAGTCGAATCAGAGCGCCGTCGGCGCTGTCCCTCGTTTTCCTCCCACGGACCGCCCGTCCGGCACCGTTCCGGGACGCACGCCGGCGAAGCACCATCAAGCTGCTGTACGGCCCCGGCATCGCCTCCCCTGGCTTAGCTAGATTGAGAGATATTGTGCACACGATCTGTCTCTACAATATATACACTGACACTTCACCTCCCATAGCTCGTCCCGGTCCGCCACGGCCATCCTTGGCCTCCGGAGGGCCCCCGGCCGCGGCGCGGTGCGGCGGCGTCACAAATCCGACCACAGAGCACCGGGACGCGGTCGGGCGATCTGAGGCTCAACTAGGCGTATGCATTGCCCATCCAGGGCTATCACCTGGACCCATCAACAGGCGCCTGCGGCGCCGTGGTCACGAGTTGTTGTTCACACCTGGGCAACCATTCATGCAGCACAGTATCCGTTGTGGTCGGGCGCAACCTGGACAACCTAAACCTCGACACAGTGGAGTTTTGGAGCAGACGCCGCGCGGCCAGCGCGCCGCGCAGCTGGGCCCCGGTGGTCACCAGGACGGATCTCGACCCCTCCGGAGGTTGCTCTGCTGAAGAAATCAGTTTTTCTTCCGATGGTTTCTCTCGAGGTTCTCGAGGTGGATATCCTTTGGCCGCGTTGGGTAGCGAGGATTGGTGTGACGCGATCCACGCAGGCGTGGTTTCTGACGGCCGACCGTCAGTGCACGGAGTTGCCCCTTCTCCGACTGCCCCGGCTAGTTCACGAGTTTCGCGGGAGTGACCCCATGCGTCAAACCCGAGACCTAGCGCGGGTGGGTTGGAGGGGGCTCGCTGCAAGGAAGGGCGGTGTAAGAGGCCGATGGTTTTGTGAGGCTAGCACCACACTCCTCTCCTTAAAATCCCTGTGTGGTGGCGGCGTGCCGTCCTCCCATCCCTCCCTTGCTTAGGGGACCCCTAGGCTTAAAAGGGTGGGCCCTGGGGCGCCTGCGGCTTAAACGGCTTAAAACTTGCCATGGCAAGTTTTAAGAGCTGCTGGGCCGCCAATTCCTTAAACGGTCTTAAACGCTTAAACGGTGCGGGAGAGCTCCCGAGGTCGATGGTCCGGGAGGCTCCCGGTAGACACGCCGGAGGCCGGGAAGCTGGCTACAGTCAGCTAGCACGTGTCCCCTATGCGAGTATGGCTCCTGCCAGTGCACCAGACTTACATATGTGTCTTCAGAGGCGGGTTTGTGCCTAAAATAACGGCAGTGTGCCTAATAATGGCAGTATTGGAGAAAACGGCGCGGAACCCAGCGACGCGTGCCGGACTTTGTTAAACGGTGGTCTTAAAAGAGGGACCCCCGGTGCCTGCAATCTCTTAAATGGCAAGTTAAGCCCCCAAACCTCCTCGTTTCTTAAAAGGTCTTTAAAAAATCCGGCCCTCAGAACCCTAGGGGTCCCCTAAGCTCCCTTGCTTGTCGGTTTTTTCTTTCTTTTTTGTGAGATGAAATTCAGGCGGCCGATCTCCTTTTTCTATTTCGGAACACCTCTCGGAACGTCCGAAGCCAAGCTCCCACCTGCTCGAGCCGCTCCGAGGCGACCGTGCGTGCGTCCATACTGCCTATTTAGTTAACACCAGCCCCGACGGGGACGTCATCACCCTCGCCCAGGGATCTACAATGCTGTCTTAAGGTCCGACCTGTGGGCTCCGCCTGCGCTCGGCACCGGGCACCGACTCGGCACATGTACATGTGTACAAAATGCGCCTGCGGGCGGACCCTCAAGAAAGAAGAGAGTTGAGAGAGAGAGAGATTTTCCAGTGTATGTAGCTCTTACGATTTTAGAAAGAATGAGTCTGTGAAAGAGAGAGAGAGATTTTTGAAAACCAACAAGAAATCACGACTGTCACAGTGATTTGGGCTCGGCAGCTTGTCAGCCCTCAGCCGAAGCTGGGGCCGGTCCCGTAGCCGAGAGAACCCGCGCCGATGAGTTCGACGCGGTCGGGGCGCCCCGCGGAGAGGCCAGCGGAAAGAGAAGAAGCAAGTCAGGATTTCTTGTTGGCTCGGACCCTCACAGCTCAGAGAGAGATTTTTGTGTGTGTCACAGCTCGACTTGCGCCACTGGGATTCTCACTTATTAATAATAGAGCCTGCATCTCAGCAATAAGGAGGCGTCGTTTTTCTTCTGCGCGCCTTTAGAGCCGCCGTCCTCGGGCGATCGACTTTTTGCTGTTTTGCTCTCTCGATGCTTCCGCTCGCCCTCCTTTCGCTAGCGGCGGCGGCGCCGCCGCCTCCCGTGTCACCACCGCTGCCTCCTTCCGCGCCACTTCAAAACTGCACCATCGTGTCTTCCGACGACGGTGATGCGACCGACGGGGAGGGTTCCCTTGTTCAGATCATCGACGAGGCAGGCACCTTCCTCGCGGAATCCGAGGCCGGTCTGCGCGTGGCGCTGCAGTGCGGGTTGCAGTCTGGCCGCGCCAACATCAGAATCCCCGCGCAAACCACGATCAACCTTACCAGCGCGCTCGAGGTCGACGGGTCCCTTGCGGCGGAGGCGGAGCTGCCCGTGATTAACATATCGGGCGGCGGCGGGGCGGCCATCGACGCGCAGGGCCGCTCAGGCGTGCTCTTCGCTAGCCGTGTGTCACTGTACGTGCGCGGACTGCGGATCGCCAACGGCAACCAGGGTTGCGTACGGCTGTATCGCACCCTCGCTCGCTTCGAAGATGTGTCCGTCGAGGGCTGCAAAACGCCGGGAAACGGCGGCGGCTTCTTCATCGAACATTCCGACGTGGCCTTCGAGCGCGTCCTCATCCGCCATTGCGTTGCGGCGCAGAACGGCGGCGGTGTATTTCTCACCGGAAGAGGCTCCCTGGTTGCTCTCCACTCCTCCATCGCCCACTGCTCCGCTGGCAGCTACGAAGAATCAGCTCTATTCTACTTTGGAGGCGGTCTGGCAGCCGAGCATTCGGCGCTTTTCATGGCCCATACGAACATCAGCGATTGCCGTGTCCATTCGCGTACGAACTCGTACGGCGGGGGGGCCTATCTCACCTCGACGTACAGCCGCTTCAAGTCAGTCAAGATTGGCCGCTGCTCAGCCCGGAGCCCCGACGGGACTGCGGCCGCGGGAGGCCTCTATGTCGAATCCAGTGCGGGCGACCGCATGAACTTTTTGCGAGCGAACGTGAGTCGTCACAGCTACTGGCGGGAAGTCCCCCCATTCACGGACGAGCTGCGTGACGACCTGAGCGGCATTTCTTGGCGCGAGCTCGCCAACGACAGCGACGTTGGCAGCTGGCGTGCCGCGGAGGAGCCGTCGCTTCTCGACGCGTACGACTTGGAGGTGGTCGGTTGCGCTGCGGAAGGGCTCTCCGCGTTCGGCGGCTGCATACGTGAGTGGCACCTGTTGTAAGTATAGCTCTGTCCGCACTGTGCCAACCCCCCCTTCCCCCCCCCCCCCTGACAGACTACGATGATCCCTCGAGCGCGAGCGAGCACGGAGATGTCTCTCAGAGTGGCGAGCCGACCGACGTGCCGTTCAAGGCCATCCGGCTCGCCGCGCTCTCGCTCATCGGTTGCAAGGCAAGTGGGGCTGATTTTGCCGGGGGCGGCGGAATCAGCATCTACTCTCGCGGACTCGTTCAGATCCACAACGCCCACGTCGCAAATACGGCTGCGGAGATCCTACCGGCTCAAGATGTACCGCTTCACGGGCTGGCCTTGGGCGGCGGCTTCTTAGTGCAACTAGCCTTCACAAGCATCCTGAACTCGGCCTTCGACACCTGTGAGGCCATCTCCACATCCCCCGCCTTGGATCAGACCGTGGCGGGAGGGGGGATCTTCGCCTATGAGGCGACCACGCGGCTCAAGAACGTCAACGTCACGTCTTGCGCGGCAAGGCTTGAGGTTACCCCGGGAGCTCTCGGAAGATACACAGGTACTGGCGCCGTCAGTGGCGGAGTCCACATGGCGAGCGGCTTCGGACTCTTTGAGAACGGGGCGAGCAGTGCCCAGATCTCCCCTCCCACACACACGCGCACACACACGCGCACACGCACGCACGCACGCACGCACGCACGCACGCAGCCCGTCACGCACGCACGCACGCACGCACGCACGCACGCATGCACACACGTATTACGCATGCACCCCCCCCCCCCACACACACACACCACCACCACCACCACCACCACCACCACCACCACCCCCGCCATGAAATATCACGAAGCTTTCGCCATTCCGCCGACCCCTTTAGACGACTCGAGCACCTCGCCGCTCCGCTGCACAGGTGCTGCTCTCCAAGTCGAAAGTGATCGGTCCGCGTTCTGGTCCTAGCGGCGTGGTCACCCAACCTTGGTCTTTACACAACCAGCTTGGTGTGTACGGCGTCGTCGGGACCCTCATCTGGGTCCTTCCCACCATCAGAGGCCGCTGGCTACCGGTTTGCTCCACACCCCCCCTGCCCCCCCGCTCCCTCGTCCTTCTTCCCCGATCTAAGAGGACCACTCCCTCCCCTATCAGTCGGTCTACCTGTGCGAAGAGTTCCGCAAGCCGTGTCCGCCGGAGAAGCAAGGGACGACTTGCAATTATACGACGCAGCCGATCCTATCTGACCCCGGCTGCCCTCGCGACCCGAAATATGGGCCCGTGCCGCCACTGCGCTTCTGACCCTTCCACACCTGCCTCTTTAACTGGCGACCGCTGATTCATAGGCTGTCGATGGACGGCAAGTACGTGTCGCTCGGCGTGTCGGGTGCATACAACGAAGAGTACCTCCCTTACCGGTGCAACCTTGGCTGTTACGGGAACTCGGCCAACCCCCTGGAGCAGAACACGGGCACATGCACCGGGTCTTGCCCTGCGGGCAACTACTGTCCCAATCTGGGCACCGTCGACCCGATCATCTGCCCGTCAGGGTCATTTTGCCCAAAGGCCTCGTCTGCAGCTCGAGTTTGCCCCGCTGGCTACTTCTCTAACCAGACAGGCAGTCTACCGCCCTCCGCCTCCACCCTCCTCGCCCCGCCCCCGCCGTCGCCGCCGGGGTCCACCCTTCCCACGGTCGCGCAGGCAACTCCGATCGCGACCAGTGCGAGCCATGCCCGCCCGGCTTCTACTGCGAGATGAACAGCGCGTACCCCTCGCCGTGTGACGCGGGTCGGTACAGCGACCGCAACCAGAGCAGGACGTCCTCATGCTTCAGGGCGTGCCCTGAGGGGTACTACTGTCCAACCGGGACAGCACAACCGATCGGGTGCCCGGCCAACACGTACCGGGGCATGGTGGGCGCGCGGAACGAGTCCGACTGCGAGCCTTGCCCTCTAAACACGGAGTCGAAAAGCGGCTCGAGGGTCTGTCAGTTTGAGGCCTGTCCCGCGGGCTTCTCCAGCAGGAACGGCAAGTACAGTGCGACCCCAGGCGCGACGTGCGAGAGGTGCATCGAGCGCCCCCCCCAGCCCTCCCCCCCGCTCACCCGCCTCGCACTCCCTGTTCATGCATCCCGCTCATCTCCACTGCGACCTTAGCACCCCGCTGTTTCGCCACACAGGTGTCCGAAGGGGACGTTCGCCATCGCCAGTCAGAACGGCAGCACGCAGTGCACCGCCTGCCCCGTCTCCGAGTACCAGGACCGGACCGGACAAGGCAAGTGCGAGCCGTGCGCCTGGCAGATGTTCGCGCGGCCGGAGGGCGCGGCGGACTGCACCGCGTTCGACGCCGGCACAGTGGCGTGGCCCGTGCTCCTAGATGCCTCACGACACTTCATAACGAGCTCGTCGGGATGATGAATCAACTCATGAATCAACCTCTCGAACTGATCTCTAGGCTCGTGGTCGTTGGGATGATACCGCTGTGGGCGACCATCGGGGCGGTCTGGCGGTTCGGGCGGAAGCGCTACCAGCTGGCGAGGCACGGGCGTTCGGTCGCGGGACAGGCACACACGCGAACAGAATGTAGGAGATCGAGACACCCTCCGCACCTCAACCCTCTCCCCCCTCCCGCGCGCGCCCTCTGCCCTTGCCCCGCTCACGCTCTGAGCGTCGCGGGCGCACCGCCCTCCTCTGCCAGGTGCGCGCCGCGCTGCTGTCCGTCGAGTATGACGACTTGATCGAGGCGGACACGATGGCGATACCGGCCGTGGCGGCGGCGGTGCGAAAGCTGCGTCGGCTGATGATCGCCGCGGCGACGTTCGCGGGCTTGCTCGTCATCCCGTGGCGAGCTCACAAGGACCTTCACGCAGGACGTGTGACCAGCGTCTCTTCACACGTGCAGCTGTGAACAGGCTCCCTGGCTTGTTCGAGCTCAAGGAGTTCTGGCCGTACGCCCGAGCGCGGACAGACGCGACGAGCCCGGAGCGGCTGCAGCCGCTCTTCTCCTCTTCCCTTCGCACGGCGGTCTCCAACCTGCGGCGCACGCGGCGCTACCAGATCCTGTTCGTCGTGTGGGCGTGTATGCCGATGTGGCAACTGCCCAGTGAGGTGATCGCGTGTGCAAGAGGGAGGAAGGGAGCGAGCGGGGGCCATCTGCTCACCCACGCGCACCGGGCCTTGCACTCTGAATGCCGGCTTTGCCTTTGGACGTGGAGATTTCGGAGATGGTTGGGCGTGGAGATTTTGGAGATGGTTGTTACCTTACCTTGCCGCACCTTTAGGTGAGTGCGCCCATGCTCTCGTGCGAGGCCGCGCTCCTGTACAACGTCCTCGCGGCGCTGGGCCGCTACGGCGAGGGCAGGTTCGGGAACGGGTTTCTGTACGACGGCTCTGATCCGCCCGTGCTGCAGTACAACGCCGCCGCCCTGATCGCCCTCTGGCTGAACGTGGGCCAGTGCGTCATCACCGCGCTCATGCAGCTGATGCTGCGGCTGTCCATCCACGCCATCGACCCGTCGGCCAGCCTCCCGGCGTTCGGGCATAAGGCCGCTCGCAAGCTTCGCGTGATGGCGTCCGTCATCTCTGCCGGCGACGGGGTCTACTCAGAGCCTGTCGCTGCAGAGACCTCCTCTCGGAGGCGCGCTGCCGACAAGGTCTCCCGGCGAGATTCCCCGAGATTACCCAAGATTCCTCGAGATGTCAGGCGCCCTGCCGACAACCTTCTGCCGGTGGCGATCGTCTTTGTCCTCGCCTGCTGCGAGGCGCTGCTTCTGGCGGTGCCAGTCGTGTATAGCGAGGCCTTCTACAGCAGCCAGCCTGACCACGTCGACCTCTTCCCGCGTCCGGGACGATCTTTGGTGAGAGCCCGTCGTGGTAGACTCGCGACGACGTCTCATCCGTAGGTCAACTTCTCGCCCGTCTGGGACGACGTGAGCGACGCCGGCGCCATGCCCCTCCTCCAAGCCATGATCGCGCTGCAGCTGAGTACCATGCTAGCGACCGTCAGCGTGATGGTCTTCCTCTGCTACCGCTGGAGAGAAGGCGTGCTCTCGCCCTCACCGAGACTGGCCGAGATCAACCGAGATCAACCGAGATCGCCCGAGATTGCAGGCGAGCGCGGCCTGCTCGGCCTCGTCGAGGCGAACGACGGCCTGGACGAGCTCTCCTCCTCCAAGTTCGCGGGATCCGCGAGGCGCTCGTCAAATGGCGGGCGACGGACGCGTCCAGGACACGTCCATGACATGGCCGGAGGCCCGTCCCTCTAGGTCGCTCGTCTCGGGCGCGCCGACGGACGCGGCGCGCGGGCGTCTTCGAGCGGACTACGGGAGACGTCCCGAGGTGAGCGGGAGGGGGTCGAGGGGAGTAGGCGCGCGGGATCTTCGAGCTCATCGGTCACGAGGAGGGCGCGACGCGCGCGGCGATGGCGCGCGGCACGGCGGCCATCGTCGACGAGGTGGAGACGCACGGGTCGGAGACAGACCTCGAGTGCCTGACCTACGTGCTCGACTGCGTCGCCGGCTCCTCGGACGTCACGTTCCAGCACGGCTGGTCGCGCGACGCCGCGCCATCGCACAACGGGAAGCGGCTCGCCGACTTTGTGGCCCACCCGCGCTCCCGCGGGGCAGGCTTGCTCGAGGCGCACGTCGTTGCTCAACGGCTGTACACCACCGCCGCCTTCCGCTCGATCAACACGCCGCTCCGGAGCCTCGCCACGCCACCTCCGGCCAAGGAGGCTGTGATTAGGCGCTGCTGATTGATGAATGAATATGACTCTCTTAGGAACCTCGCCACGCACCCGGTCACCAAGGAGGTGATCCTGCCGCCCAAGATCGTGGAGCCGCACCCGATGCCGTGCACCGTTACCCTCCTCCAGATGCGGACAACACAGACCCCGCGCAGCGTAGACCCGCATAGTACAGATCCGCATAGCACACAGACCGGCGTAGCACAGACCCGCAGATTCCGAGTCGCACTCGGCGGTATGCAGCTGTATCGACCCTTTGGGTATGGTCAATTCAAAATGCAGTCCCCTCACCTCCCCCGTAGGTCGCCTTCCTCTACGACGCGCTCAAGCGGATGCGGGCGGTGGCGGAGCTGGAGGAGGGAGAGAGCCACTGCACCTCCCACAAGGCGGAGGTGGAGGCGGGAAGTGAGGCGCAGGCGGGCCAGTCTGTCGCGCTCACGGTCGAGGCGGAGGCGGACAGCGAGGGCGAGGGCGTGCTGCCCGAGAAGCGCGGCATCGACACGCCCCCGGGCGGCAGCGGCGCTGCCACCGCCGCTCCTGCCGACGACGCGGCTGCGGAGGCGGCTGCTGCGGCCAGCTGCGGCGGAGGGAAAGGGCTGGAGTCTGCGGGCCGAGTCAGGGCTCTCTGCCATCAAATGCGGCAGCTGGTCCCACACACACCCCTGACGGACTGGCTGGGTCGAGCGCTCGCAAAGGGCTTGAGCGACAAGGAGCCGAAGGTGCGGCGTTTGCTCGGCCCAGTCTCGCCGAATCTCGGCTGAATCTCGGCGAATCTCGACGGTTACTAGCGACACCTCGGCTCATCAGACTCGGCATATGCAGGCGCGGCGTGTGCTCTGGCGCGGCATCAAGGGGGTGAAGGCTCCCGAGGAGTTCCTGCGCAAGGGAGGCACCGAGCTCGCGCCGATGTCGTCCACGTGCGACCTGCGCGTCGCCGCGAGGTATGCGAGGGGCGTGCCGGACGCGCTGCTGTTCATGCTGCTCGTCGACAACTTCATGCAGGAGGGGGCAGACCTCACCTTCCTCTCGGCATTCCCGCAGGAGCGTGACCCCCCCCCCCCCCCTGTGTGGAGACGCTGACCTTTATAGCTAGCCCGGACCTCACTCACCCTGCGCAGGAGCGAGAGTTCCTCTACCCGCCGCTGACCTTCCTGGCGCCGACGGGGCGGACCCACCACCTCCGGCACGACGGCACGCACTTCACCATCGTGGAGGTTGTGCCGCATTACCCGTCGTGAGCAGAGCCAGAGGCAGTCAGCACCCACCTGGCACCCCCACCTGGTGACCAGTCAGGTTGTCCTTCTGGGCAGGCTGTTCTTCTCGCCTTCAATTCCTATCGCAGCGACCTTCATCTCGCGGTTTTCCCACTCTCGTCGTTCTCTCTCTTCTCTCGCCTGTGTGTGTGTGTTCTCGCTGGCCGTCGTCTTCTTAGCCGAAATTCTTTTAGCAGTGTTAGTGCCAGTGCGCGCCAGTCCCGTGCCCAGTGTAAAAGAAAGAAAGAAAACGGACAACCCAAGGGAGGGATGCCCAGTGTTGTGCGAGGGAGTTTGGATGACCGGCTTTTGAGGTCTTGCAACCCTAGCTGTGACAGCTTCGGACAGCTCGCGCAACCCTAGGAACAGCGGGCGGGCTAGTGTTGATGCCACTCAGCCCGGGACAAGACGGGGGTGGTGGAGGTCCGAAATCACGCCGCTATGCCTCGGCTCCAGCGCGAGGCCTCTCAGGCCCTAGCTCAGGTATATGCAGCAGCCGGAAGCAGGGAACACCCACCCCCCAGCACCAGTCTTCTAGGTGGAGGCGGGCCCGCTGGTATCGTCGGGAAGGTCGAGGAGGGTGGGTGGATGAGCGAGAATCTGACAAGGCCTGTACTGTGAGCAGCAAGTCCTCCGCCTCCCTCCACCTCCCCCACACCGCCGCCTTGTCGTGCCCGCGGAGCGAGGGCGGGACCCCGAGCTCCTTCGTCGCCGCTCCTCTCCTCGTAAACGTCGCAAAATTCTTTTAGCATCCGGAACGCTCTCGGAAGTCACACCCGGGACGTCGGGAGCCTGCTGTTGCGCGCTGGACCAGCCTGTCTAACTACAATCTCTCAGCAGCAAGCACGACTGACACCATGCATCGCCTCCTGCACATTGCCTGCTTCCTCTTCCTCGAGTGCACCAGTGCGCTCCGCGTGCACCACGCCCGCCGTGAAGTGCTCACCGCTGCCTGTGTGGCCTGTGCCCAGCCTGCTCCCGCGCACGCTCAAAGATCGAGCCTCCGCGGGAAGGCGAGTAAAGAGGCCGAGGCCGAGGCGCGTGCCTTCAAGCTGTCACCGATTCCGCAGGAGACCGAGGCTTTCAAGGCCGCAGAGCGACGACGTGCCGACTTTGATGCCGGCGTCGCTATAGTTCGTCCCAGACGGGCGAGAAGTTGACCTACGGATGAGACGTCGTCGCGAGTCTTACCCGACGGGCTTTTCCCAAAAGATCGTCCCGGACGCGGGAAGAGGTCGACGTGGTCAGGCTGGCTGCTGTAGAAGGCCTCGCTATACACGACTGGCACCGCCAGAAGCAGCGCCTCGCAGCAGGCGAGGACAAAGACGATCGCCACCGGCAGAAGGTTGTCGGCAGGGCGCCTGACATCTCGAGGAATCTTGGGTAATCTCGGGGAATCTCGCCGGGAGACCTTGTCGGCAGCGCGCCTCCGAGAGGAGGTCTCTGCAGCGACAGGCTCTGAGTAGACCCCGTCGCCGGCAGAGATGACGGACGCCATCACGCGAAGCTTGCGAGCGGCCTTATGCCCGAACGCCGGGAGGCTGGCCGACGGGTCGATGGCGTGGATGGACAGCCGCAGCATCAGCTGCATGAGCGCGGTGATGACGCACTGGCCCACGTTCAGCCAGAGGGCGATCAGGGCGGCGGCGTTGTACTGCAGCACGGGGGGAGGGGGGCGTCGCGCAGTCTGAAGCGTCTGAAGGAGGGGGAATGTGTGATGTATGGTCTTCTACGGAGGGAGGAGCGGCGGAGCGGGCGGCGGGGGACGATCGATCGGGCGACGTCCTCGTCGTGTGCGGTAACGCACGCGCTCCAAGTGCTCCAAGTGCGCTCAGCGCAGCTGGGAAGAGAGAGACACTGGAGCGGGAACGGGGCACAAACCTCCTCTCCTTGCAACAACAACAACAACACTTGCGAGAAGCACATGAAGTTACTGGTCCTCCCACGCGCCACGGGAACGTGTCCCGCAGATCCGCAGATACTGAACAAACACCTCTCGAGTAACTTCCTCACCCCAGTAGGCATCGTGATCCTCCAACGGATCCTCGCGCTGGAAGACGCACTGCAGCAGCCCTTCCCGGACGGACAGGTATGAGCGAGGGGCGGCGTTCGGTGCCATAGTCCCCGAAGCAAAAAAGAAAGCCGGATGCCGCCTGCCTTGTTTTGTTTTTCTTTCTCGGTCCCCTCTATGTAAGAGAGAGAGATTTTTAGCAATCCATGATGGGTTGTCATGTAATCCCCTACTCCCCCTCCCCCCGAGGACACCCCACGGCACCCGCTCTCTCTGTGTCGTGGCACGGTGGGAGATCGCTTGTCATCTCATGCATGCGTTGCCTTCTTGTTTTCTGATCCGCTTTCTCAATATGCCGGGTCTATCTCGTCTATTCTTTACTTTTTTATACCTCGGTGCTCGGACTCGTAAGGCATATGCGGCGGTCAATATATTAAAACGTATGGCAGTGCCAGTGGAGTCGGTGGACGGTGGTACTATGTACAACTGTACTCTATGTCACGCGTTACTCTAAGACGTGGTCTCTCTGACTCAAGAGTGTGAAGTAGACACGAGATCACACCGTCAGCCGACGGCTCGCTGGAAGAGGACGCGCCACACGCGCGCGTCGGAGACCAGCTTCGGGTCCCCCACCTCGGCCACGGAGTCGTCGACGAAGACGGCGCACGGCGCGTCGGCCTCCGGCGCCCCTCCGAGGGCGGCGAGAGTGGAGGCGACGTACTCGGCCTTGGAGCGGCCCTTCGACGTGACGCAGAGGCCGGCGAGCCGCACGCCCCGCTCCGCGAGGAAGGCGCGGATCTCGCCCTCGTGCGAGTTTCTCGTGACGACGTGGGTCGGGTAGAGCGCCGTCGCGGAGAGCAGCTCGGGGTCGAGCGTGTGCGGCCCGCCGGCGTACGGCGACCCGCCCGACTTTGTCGAGCAGAGCGTGCGATCAAAGTCGAGAAACACGGCCGCGGGCCGCAGCCGCGCGCACAAGTCCACCACCACGTCGCCGTCGCCCTGCGAGAGTCGGCAGTCGGCGCACGAGCGGAAGGAGGCGTCGCAGGCGGCGCACCGCAGTTGGTGCGGGCAGAACGCGTGCCGCGCGGCGCGGGGCTTGCGCCGCGGCTTGAGCTGCGCCTCTGCGTGCGGCTGCGGCGCGTCGTCGAGCGGACAGCGCCCCACCTGCCGCGCGCCCTCCTCGCACCGCCAGCAGAGCAGCTGCGGCCGGCCGCCGGGGAGGAGGATCGCCCACGGCACCGCCACAGCGCAGCCGCAGTCGCGGCAAGGCATCGCGCCCCGCAGCCGCTGGCTCCGCCCCGCGCCGCCCGCGCGCGACCCGCCCTTCCCCTCTCCCTTCCCCTCGCCGCGCTTCCCGTCGCGCTTGCCATCGCCCTTGCCGTCGCCCTTGCCGTCGGGCGGCGGAGGGAGCTCGACGCGAGTGCGACGAGCGGCCTACGACCAAGTTGCCAACCTAGCTCCGAGAAGACGGTCCAGGGAGGGGTCGTCTCACGTGCGGCGAGGTGCCGGCGGAGGAGGCCACCCCTCGGCGGCGATGGCGGCGCGCATCGACGCCTCGTGCCTCTCCTTCAGCTTGTTTAGCGTGGCGAGGAGGCCGGCCTGGCAGAGGGCTCCGACAAGGCTCGGGGGAGAGGGGGTGCTGGAGAGGGGGCGGGGAGAGGTACGCCCGCCAGCCGCGTGAAAGTCGCAGGCACAAAGAGCGACCGGACGCCTCGAGGCGCGTCACTGGCGACGAACATCCTGCCCTGCGGCGCCGCGCGCGGCCGGCGGCAGATGTCGACGATGTCTCGCAAGGCGGCGCGCAGCGATGCGTACGTCTCGCCTGCCCCCGCGCGAGGCACCCGCGGGCTGGGGCTCGAGGGAGGGGGGGGCGCCGGGAGGCGGAGGGGCGGCTGGGTGGGGAGGGGCGGGCGGGGAGGGAGGGGCGGCGCGGGAGGGGGAGGGCGCGAGGCGCGAGGGGCCCGCGCCGAGTGCCTCGAGCGCCACCGTGTGCTTGACCCACGACACGGCTGCCTGCAGGAAGGGTCCGAGAAGGGTCCGAGAAGGGTCCGTGAAGGTTCAGGCGTGTTTGGCGCTCAAGACGGCTGCCTGCAGCGCCAAGCTCGCTCGCTCCGCCTCCGCCTCCGCCTCCCCGCCGCCCACGGGCGCGACTGCGGGGAAGGGGCACTCGTGCCGCCGCAGCGCCGCCCGCACCGCCCCAATCCGCCGCTCGAGCGACTCGATCGCCCAAAGCAGAGCCGTCGCCGCGTCGGCGATCGCCAGCGCCTTGCAGCCGCCGCGCGCGACGAGGCTCGCCTGAGCGGCCGAGACCAGCCGAGCTCAGCCGAGCTCGGCCGAGCTCAGCCGAGCTCAGCCGACGAATCGCAGCCGGCTGTGTTGACGGGTGTTTGGAGGCGTGCGGTGGTGTGCGGGGCGTGCGAAGCCTCGACGAAACGGAGCTCGTGCGGTGCGCAGCGACTTGAGCCGCCGACCGACTTCAGCTGCGCCACCACGCGGCGCAGCCCCGAGCTCAGCACCTCGGGACCGAGGAGGCCGCCTGCAGGAGGGCTCCGACAAGGCTGCGACAAGGGCCCGGTAAGGCTGACCACGCCCGAGCTCGCACGCCGGCGTCGAGGAGGCCGTGAGGCGCGAGGGCAGAGCTTGGCGCCGCCTCCGCCTCCGCCGCTGCCACCGCCTCCGCCTCCGCCACCGCCTCCGCCTCCGCCTCCGCCGCCGCCGCCGCCTCCGCCACCACCTCCTCCTCCTTCTCCTCCTCCGCCTCCGCCGCCTCCGCCTCCGCCGCCTGCGCACTCTCCCGCCCCGCCGCCAGGGCGTCTAGGCGGCCGATAAAGGCCTCCGCCTTGTCGACGGTGGCTTGGCCCGCGAGAGAGAGGCCGCGCAGACGCGGCGGCAGTGTCGCGGTGGCGGGGTGGCGCGGCAGGGCGCAGATCGCCTTTGAGAGGTCTCGTACGTCGTGCAGCGCCACCCGCACCGCCCTCGCCCTCTCCAGCGCCGTCGCCGCCGAGGAGTACTCGGGCCAGTGCGGGGCGAGGTGGAAGGCGGTGCGAGACGGGTGGTCGCGGAAGAAGAACATCGCCTGGCGGTGGAGGGAGAGCTCGAGCCGCTGCGCGTCCTGGAAGAGGCAGAGGCACGCCTTTTTGTAGCTGATGAGCTCGCGCCGCAGCTCGAACGCCGACCGCAGGCCGCACAGACCGTGGAGTGCCTCGACCAATGCCTCCGCGGTCTTCGCTCCAAGCGCAGCCCGCAGGTCGTCCTCGATGAGCTCGAGTGAGCCGGACGGATAGCTCTTGGCAGTGGCTGGCGAGGCGTCCAGGACACACGGCGAGCGAAAGGCGGATGCGCGACGACGGATGCGCGCCTCAAAGGCGTGCGCCACCCGCAGCCGCCACAGCCGCCTCCACACGACCCAGGCCGCCGCCAGCGAGGCGGTGGCCACGACAAAGATGACTTTGGAGCTGCTGCGCAGCGTCATACACACAGTGGCGAGCGGTGGTGTGCGCGGCGCGGCAGAAGTTTGTGCGCTTTTTTTTGGCGCGTACCAAAACAACGCGCTGGCCTCTGGGTCGCCTCCGTCCTCCCATCCCTCCCTTGGGTTTGTTTTCTTTCTTTCCTTTCTGTACACACTACTTAAAATCCCCGAGTTCATTTTATTATTATTAAAATCAATCAATGAATAATAAAATCCCTGTGTGGTGGCGGCGTGCCGCCACACACACACACAGCACACACACATGCATGCACAGACACACAGCCCCTTCCCCTTCCCCCTCAAGGACGAGGACACACACAGGACGCACCTCTAGCGAGGCCCGCAGAGTATGTGGGAGACTCCTGCCGCCGCCCCTGCCACCCCTGTGTCAGTGTGCCTGTGGTTGCGAGAGACTGCCCGAGTGAGAAGCTGGAGGAAGGTCGCTAGACTGAGATGAGACCGCCAGTGGAGTTGGGAGTCCACCGTGCACCGCGCTGCGAGCCTGTCGTGTCCCTTGTCAGGAGCAGGAGAGCCCCACCTGTGCCCCTGGTCGTCCTTCCAAAATCCTGCTCGTGCAGGTGTGGACCCTGTCCTCCTCCCGCATCCCTCGTTTGGGTTTGTCTGTCTTCTTTCTTTTCTCTGCGCCGGGGAGGCGTTGTTGGAGGCTAGGACGCAAGCGTCCGTCGCCTGTATTAAATTCGAGGGCTCGTGGTGAGTGTGGGGTGTGCCTCACGAGGCGGAGAGGCCGCGTGAACTCCCGTAGAAGCTCGCGAAGTGCGGATTTGGAGCGCCGCGCCGGACCTCCGCCGGGGCCCGCCGGGGCCACGGGAGAGGTCAGAAATCGTTTTGGGGGGTAGACTACTACAAACCGGTCACGGTCCCGTCCAATTTAGTCCCTTGGCCGGCCCTGGGCCGCTCGGCACCGCGCGGGGGTGCCGTTAAGCGACCCTACGGATTTTCAGTGGTCGATTTTGGCCAAAAAGCCCAATGTGCCCCGCCCGCGCCGCCCCGGGGCACGGCAGAGTGCCTACTCTCGCCTCTCTGAGTCGGGGCGCCGGCCCTGTATCGTCCCAATAGACGCTACGCCACTCAGAGATCGTATTCAGAGAGTGAACTCCCCCCCAAAACTCACAATTTTATCACTAAGGTTCTCAGACGAGGCGAGTTGAAAGCGACCAGGGCATCAGGGCCGGTGCCGGAGCTAGCCCAAACCACGAGATCTACCTCCGTCTCCGCTCCGCGCCTCGAGCGGCCGGCTCCGCAGCTCACCAGCCGCGAGGGGCGACTCCTCCTCGCGCGGCGGCGGCGCTGCGTGCGGATCCTCGCACCACGACGAGTGCGACCGAGTGGCGGCCGGCCACGGCGTGCAACCATTCTCGCAGATGGGCAAGTCGGCCGTCACCAGCTGGCAGCACACGCGCCGCCGCTCCGCCTCTGCGGACGCGTCCCGCTGGCCGTCCGCCTCGAGGCGCGCGATGGCGGCGTGCAGCGCCTCGCCGCTCCGGTGCGCCGCCTCGACCGTCTCGTTGAGCTGCTGGTCTACGAGCGAGTTCCGGGAGGGGTCAGCGGGGTGGTGCAGGGACGCCTTGAGGGGATCGTCGAGCTGCTGGCCGCGCTGGTGCGCCCGCCCCCACTGACTCCGCATGTGCACCGAGAAGATGCCGAGCGCGCCTACGGTGAGGCCGCGCGGAGGCGTCCGAGAGGCGTCCGGGAGGGCGCCTGTTTGGATGCCGAGAGCGCGCGCCCAGCTCCCTCGCGCATCGCACCGCGCACGCGGCGGGCGAGGCCTCCTCCCCGCCAGGGACCTCCCCGCCAGGGACCTCCCCGCCGAGGCCCGCCAGGCTGCCGGCCGCGCGGTGCGAGGCCCTCTGGCGGCCCCTGCCGAGCCCCTCGCCCCTGCCGAGCCCCTCGCCCCTGCCGGCGCCCTCGCACCGCGCGACGCAGCGGGGCAGGGCGGAGACGAGCACCTCGAGCGCACGCGCCGCGCTCTGCCCCCACGAGAAGGCGGGCACGCCGATCGGCCCCACCCCCGAGCTGCCGTACCTACGGGTTGGAGGAGGGTCGGAGGAGGGTCGGAGGAGGGTCGGAGGAGGGTCGGAGGAGGGTCCGAGGCGGGTCCGAGGAGGGCCCCGCCCGACCAGCGGGCGGCTCGGCGCACATGCAGCGCGAGGTCTGGAGGTCGGCGATGCCGACCGCGCAGCCGTGGCACGCCTCGAGGTCGGACGCCGGCAGACCGTGCACCTGCGGGACATGTGCATGTGCATGTCTCGGACACGTCTCGGATGTGTCCCGGCCCAGGGTCGAGGTTCGGAGGGCGGCGGCGGGGCGGGCGGCGCACCAGCGCGCGCGAAAAGACGCAGCCGAGTCCGCCGCAGTTGGAGGTGACGTCGCGGACGTAGGCGGACATGTTGCGGCCGCGCAGGTCGACGCGGCGACCCCGCCCGTCCAGCTTTGCGAAGGCGGGCCCAAACATCGGCTGCAGCAGCTGCGCCGCCCGGCCACCGCGCAGGTGCGGCGCCACGTGTCGCTCGGCCGCGCGCTGGTAGCGGGAGTCCACGCACGCGACCGGCGGGTAGGACGCCTCGCAGCCGTGCGCCGAGAACCAGAGCGGCATCTGCGGGTCGAAGATGCCCAGGAAGGAGGCGAGGCTGCGAGGGACGAAGAAGGTGTCGTCCTCGGTAAAGAGCATCCACGAGTAGTTGGGGAAGGTGCGGTTGCCGAGCACGATCGCCGTCGAGTACAGGTCCGAGTTTCGGCAGCCCGCCACGCCCGACAGCACCGCGATCCGCATCCGGCTGCTGTTGACCAGGCCGAGCGCCGGGTCGGGCGGCCGGTCGCACACGATGAAGGCGCGGACCGCGCGGAGCCAGGTGCGGGCGTGCGCGGCAAGCGCGGCGCCGCGGCCGGCCGAGGCCATCATCACCACCAGCAGCGCGTCAAGCGGCGCCGGCGCCCGGGCGCGGGCCACGCACTGCGAGAGGGCCGACGCGGCGGGAGGCGCCGCTCGGCGGAGCGCCTCCTCGGCGAGGCGCGGCGCGATGCGGGCTCCCTCTCTCGGGACGCCGGGTCCCAGGATGCTGTTTGGCGGCGGAATGGCGGCCGTGCTCATGCCTGCTTGGGGCGCGGCGGCCCGGCGGCGATGCGATGGATGTGTCTGCACACTGAACGTAGGAAGGTGTGGCCAGCTCGTGGGAAGGCAGCCCCCGTGGGAACGCCACCCCCACTACCTCCGTTTCGGCCTGCCTGGCTGCGTCACCCCGACAAATCGCCTGCGCTCCCTGTTTCACAGCCTCGTTATGAGAAGAAAATACCTCCCATCCCGCTGTGCGCAGCCATCCTTAATACGCATGGCTGCAATTACAGGATCCTAGCCACTCCGCCCTCCCAGCACGCGCCATTTTGGCTGCCTTCCAGCCAGTGCATGCAGCCATCCTCCGGCCGATGGCTGCGATGGCTGAGTCCCAGCCATCCGCCCGGCCGCAAGATGGCTGTCATACAGCCGTCGCAGCCATCGGCCGGAGGATGGCTAAGCTTACTAGATCCTGACCAAGCGTTCCAACGCGATGGCTGAGAGATAACGACGCCAGCCATCCAGAACAAGGAAGGTGTGGTGGCTCGCGGAGCGAGAGTGGAGCCACCTGGGCTCGTGTCGGGGCGGCGAGAAGGCTGGGTCGAATTCGCGACAGCCATCCTCCGGCCAAATGGCTGCGACGGCTGTATGACAGCCATCATGCGGCCGGGCGGATGGCCGCGGCGGCGGTGGGCGTCATGTGGCGGGCGTCATGTGTCCAGACATTGTCCGAATTTCGGCGGATCTTGGGGGTGTGGTAACTAAAAAAATCGACCTGACTTCACGTGGGGAGGGTCGGCGAGCACTCACTCACTAGGCGGATGTGCACACTAGGGTGATAAGAAACAAGAATTTCACAAGCAAACTCCCTCGCACAACACTGGAAACAAGAACGTGCGACGACAGTGAGGGTGTGAGAGACAGACCCAGGGTGGCAGGGAAGGTCTTTCACTACCTTACAGCCCCTGCCTGAGCTCCCTCCACCCTTTACGTACGGATCATGTAGTCCCCACCGCAATCGCTGTCGTAAAAAAAGCCCCGATTTCTTCTTTCAGCTGTGCCTTTTGTGGTGCTAGTTCGTGCCAGTCTGCTGTGAGAGGGGCTTGTTTTCGTAGAATTCTTCTTTCAAGTTTTTGCTTTGGCCTGCTCGCCAGCGGTAGTGCTAGCCTGCACACACACACCCCACCGCTCTCTCCAGCCAGACCCCTCCACACTCTCGCTCGCCGCGTCCGTGGCCACGGCGCGCTCCGGGGAGTCGCACCTCCGGCCGCAGTCTGGGCGGCCGCGGCCGCGCGCTGCGCGCTGCGCGTGCAGACCTCTCTCATCACCGGCTTGCTTTCCTCGCAGGCCTGCGCGCGCGGGCGAGGGTTGTGCGAGGATGGCAGACTTCTCCGGGGGCTCGATGAGCAGCGGCGGCGGCTCGATGGCGGGGATGGGCGCCGACCTCGGCACGCTCGACGAGCCCGTCACCGAAACCATCATGCGGGACCTGCGGATGGTGGGCAACAAGATGCTGTGCGTGCTCAACCCGCGCAAGGCCAACATGCAGACGCTCAAGAACTGGGACCTCTGGGGCCCGCTCGTGCTGTGCCTCACGCTCGCGACGCTGCTCTCCTGGTTTGCTCCGTACGAGCAGAAATCGCTCGTGTTTGCGTCCGTCTTTGTGATTGTGTGCTGCGGCGCGACGGTGGTGACGGTCAACGCGCTGCTGCTCGGCGGCAACATCTCCTTCTTCCAGTCCGTCTGCGTGCTCGGCTACTGCATCTTCCCGCTCAACATCGCCTCCGTCATCTGCCTCATCGGAGGGCCGCTGATATGGCGGCTCGCCGTGGTCGCCGTGTGCTTCTTCTGGTCCACCTCCGCCTCGCTCGGCTTTATGGGCGAGCTCGTGCCGACCAACCGGCGCGCGCTCGCCGTGTACCCTCTCTTCCTCTTCTACACGAGCATCGGCTGGCTCATCCTCATAGCGGCGCGCACGTCGCCGTACAGCTGAGCGCAGGGCCGCGGCCGAGACGGGCCGAACGCTGCGTCGGGCGCCGAGGGCGCACCATGTCTAGTCGATCGCGTTGCTGTGTTCAGACATCAGGAGAGCTAAGTGGATATAGAACAGCCGGCGTGGCCGCGCCGCGGGGCCTCGCCACACAGCCCACACAGCTCAGGAGCTCACAGGCGCATATGGCATAAAAACCATAATTATCCTCGCGAGCGCGCGGCCAGTAAGGTCGTCTCCGATCTCGCATAATAAAAAGCCGTATCGTGTACCCCAAGAGGGTATCGATATTAAAACATATTATCGATATATCGTGTTCGTGAGTGAGCCGCAACCCCCGGCCGCACGGACCTCGGACGACGGATGGGTTCGATGCCGCATCGCGACCTCTTGTCGCTCTTGCGACGGCGGGGGAGCTGTCGATGGGCCGCATCGTGCGGGTTGCGGCATGGGCGATGGGACGCACCATAAAAAACGTTAGCGAAAACAGTAACGCTCACCCCTCCTCCTCATCACTGTCGCTGTACGTAACCAGCGCCGCCGGGGCCGGCAGCGCCAGCGGCACGGCCACGGTGGGAGCGGCGGGACGGGCCGCCGGGATGGCGGCGGCGATGGCTGTCGCTGGCCGGGTTGGTGCGTGCCTTTCCGCTGGCCGCGTCGAGATCTCCATCCCCCTCGCTCGGCGCAGCTGGAGCGCGCGGAGCGCCTCCTCCTTCTCTTGCGCCGCGCCGCCGCCCGGCTGCGCGTCGAAGATGGAGCCGTGCAGCAGCCGGACCCGCCTCTCGCCGCAGACGGCGTCGGAGCGGCGCCGCTTGGACGCGCCTATGAGGAGGAGGTTCCGAGCAGGTTCCGAGAAGGCAACGGGATGGCGTCGCTTTGGACGCGCCGAAGCGGATGGCGGCGGCGGCGGCGGCGTCTTCGGGCGCCTCGGGCAGGAGCGGGTGCCGGATCCCCTTTGCAGCCTCCTCCGCCGCCTGCGCGAAGCTCGAGTGCCTTGCCTTGCGGTGCTTCCTGCGCAGCAGCTGCGACGAGCCGTAATCGTCGAGCCAAGCCTGGAGTAGGGATAGGCTGGGGGGAGTGAGGGTGAGGGTGGCACCGCAGCTTCTTGCGCTGCATTCCTCCGCCTCGCGTGCACAAAGGCTACGAGCGCGGGCAGTCGAATAGAGTGGGCTGTGCGTGGCCTGTCGTCCGCATCTAGGGAGCCCGAGCCGAGGCGCGCGCGTCCTCGAGGGCAGAGACCCGCTCGGCACGCGCTCGCTCTACGGAGCGGCGGGCGGCCGGCGCGTGCTCCAGCCCGTAGAACGGGTCCGCCGCCCTCCTCTCCCTGTCCTTTGGGTCTGCCAGCTCCTCGACGCCGAGCTCCTCGGCCGACGGCACCTGCAGCCACAAAAAGAGTCAGTGAGAGGTGCGACTGTGTCCGTGAGTCCGCATCTACGCGGGAGACCTTCGCGCCGGGCAGCTTGTCGAGGTCGCCGACCCGGACGGCGCCCTCGGCGACGACGTAGTCCGCCGCCTTGGGGTCGGTCCGCACCTCGATGTAGTGCGCGTTCCGCGTGCGGTCCGTGCGCGACGTGCCGTCCTCGGCGGCGCACATCATCCGGAACGACCAGACCTTGGTCGAGAGGTACTTGCCCACGCACTTCTTCTCGGCGTTGAAGCGCACGCCCTTGGCGATGCGATTCCCGCAGCCGGAGCAGCGCACGTCGAAGGGCATCTCGAAGCGCACCACAAGGATGCCCTCGCCCAGCTTCTTTGCACGCTCGCGCAACGGGTGCGCCTTCCAGGCGGGCTCGCCGAGCCGGGCCGCGGCGAGCTCCGCGCGCGAGCCGCGGCGCGGGTCCCAGTCGGGCGGGTGATAGAAGTTGTCCGCGCGTGCCGCCTTGAGGGAGGACATGCCGGCCGGAGGAGCTCAGTAGCCCGAGGCACTGGCGGCGCGTGATAAATTTTCTTTTTTTAGTGATTCCAAAGCCCTCCCGCTAGATGTAGTTGATTTAGGTTATAAATATAAATAAATAAATGGACACCCCAAACTAAAGAAAGAAAGAAAACGGACAACCAAACAGAACATCCGGGCGTTTCTTCTTTCAGCTGAGCTCCACTGAGGAACACCGAGCCATGGTTGCGCGCTTGCTGGCTGGGCTCTGCCTCTTCGCTGCCTGCGCGCCGTCGGGCGCCTTCACGCCGCCGGGCGCGCTGAGCGCCGTCACGATGCCCGCGACGCACGCCGCCGTCGCCCGGCCCGCCGTGAGTGGGTGCGCGCCGCCGCTGCGCCCGCTGCAGCTCTTGGCCGGGAGAGGGCGCTGGCGCTGAGCACGCCCCCCCTCTCGTCGCAGAGCCGTGCGCACATCATTGCCGACGATTGTGATGGCCGTGCCGAAGAAGCGCCAGTCTAAGATGAAGACGCGGCAGCGGAAGGCCAATGTGCGGCCGCCCCTTGCCCGACCGCGCTCCGCCCGGCGGCCCAACCCATTTCTGCATGGGTGCGCGACTGACCCTCGTTGGCCGCCCCCGCCGCCACGCAGTGGTTCGCCAAGGCCAGGCGCCAGGCCACGCTCGCCCTCTCGCGCGGCAAGTCTGCCAAGTATGACCCCCTCGAGGACCCGAAGTACTCGTTTGATGCCGTGGAGGATGACGACGAGGAGGAGGACGAGGACGAGGAGTAGACGGCCGCCGTCCCCTACCGCTCGCTTCCGCCGTGGAGGGCCCGCACTGTGTTCAGCGCGGACGTGGCTAGGTCTGCGTGAATCGCTTAAATAGCTGCACACACGACGCTCACAAAAGCGCGCGCTCTGTCGACTCTATTCCTCGTTTTGCCTGTGTTGTACTGTAAACGACCGCGTCACGAGTGCGCCCGTCCCGCGTGTCGTCAAAAAAAGGGTCTTACACACTCACTCTCGACACACACCAGTGCGCGGTGTGCAGTGACGAGATATGTCGCGCGTCCTGCCTCTCTCTGTGTCGGTCTGCGCTCACGCCTCACCCGTCACCGCGACGCGTCCTCGTCCAGAGACGGCGGCACACGATGATGTGTGGCGGCTGGTGTGCACCCCGTGTTTACTCGCTTGCTTTTTTTTCGCTCCAGCCCTGCGGGTCTTCACACTCCTCAAGGGCCTTGACCCTTGTACGGCTAACAAGGGGCTCCGCCCCGGGTTAGCGTTACACGTGTAACGTGTAAGAGCGTTATGGGGTGGTGTGACGTTGGACATTGCTGGTGTCAGCCTGTCGCTGGGTGTGGGGGTACGACGGCGCGACGGGCATGGCGACGGGGCGGGAGCGGGAGGTGTGAGTGTCGCATGTGCGGTGCGGGGGTTTCAGCTCCGTGGGCGCGGGTTTCCGCGGGGCGGGAGGCGGGAGCGTGTGCGGGGGGTGCGTGGCTGCCGGCCGTGACGTGTGGTGGGCCGCGTTGGCGTGCTGGGGCTGTCTGACTGTGACTCGCGTGTGCGCGTCGCTCTCGCGGTGCTGATGCAACTACATCGGCTGTGTAGACGTCAGACGTCGTCTCCACGGCGTGCGCCGCGCTGCGGACGCGGGGTTATGGCTTATGCCACACACGCGTCCAGCCGTCCACAGGCGCGCGAGTGCGCCCAGAGACCAGCCGACTGGCCCTCGCGTGTCCTCGATCACTGTCATGAGCTGTAAGCTCATAACATATCTCATATGAGGTGTAGTACACGACTCGAGATAGAAGGTACCGTACTCAATAATTAACGACCAGACCACTGCCGCAGCACAGCGCGCACTGTGAACTAATGCGCGCCATGTGTGCAGGCCCATGGCATGCCAACCACCATTCGGGGAGCTAGCACTCTAGTACACTCCCAGTCGATCGTTAGCGGCGCACAGCGCACACGCCTCGAGGCACACCCCGTCGCGCTTCGTGTCCATCCGACCCCTCCCGGCTCGCGCGCCCCTTTTGTGCTGCCGGACTCGCGTCACACCGAGCCGTGCAGCGCCTTCTCGCCGTTCGCCCGCTCAAAGGAGCCAGCGCGCCGCCCTGCGTTCCGAGCGCGGGACACCAGCGCGAGGGTCACCAGAGACCCAATCAAGGCGCCGAGGGCGAGGCCCACGCCAACTCCCGCCAGGCCGGCGGCGAGGAGATCAAAGCTCGACTCTGTGGTGAGTCTGGCGCCGCCGTCGGAGATCGACGGCTCGCCTGTCTCGTTCCCGCCCGCTTTGATCTCGCAGTTCGCGGTGGGCATCACCGCCTCGACAGCACCGAGGAGATCGAGGCCCGCCGCATCTTGGTCATAGGGCATGGAACGCATGGAGGACGCAGCGGTCATGTAGCTCTCAAAGCAGTCGTTGAAGCACTGGACGAGCTCAATGTAGACGTTGGACGTGCCCGAGTCGTCCGGCGGCGGCGGCGGCGGCGGCGGCGGCGGCGGCGAAGCCGAAGGTGGAGGCGGGGGAGGCGGCGGGGCCGGAGGAGGAGGAGGAGGCAAGATCTCTTGCCCAGGCGGTAGAGGCGACGAGCTGGGGTTTGGTGGGGTAGGTGGAGGCGGCGGTGGTGATGGTGGAGGTGGCGGCGGCGACGGCGGCGGCGGTGGCAGGCTGAGGGGTGGGGCGCCCTCGTTGGGCTGGGCGCCTCCACAGATGCCTCCTCGCCCGCCGGTGCCGACCGCGGTGCAAGCGCAGTCATTTTCGTCAAAGGCGTTCCCGTCAAAGCTTGCGCACGGCGGCCCTGCAAAGAAGAAGTAGTCACCGATGACCCCTCCGTCAGCCCAGGGATAGCGGAATGCGTCCCAGGCTGCCCAGGAGATGGAGGTGAACGCGTTCAAGTCCTGCGATGTTGAGGCGTACCCGCCGACAGGCAGGGTCTCGAACGCCGTCATCCTGGGGCTGATCTGGCCAACGTCGACCGCCTGGCTCGTGGGCGTCACTTCCAGGTCGGAGCACTGTGAGTAGAACTCGGGAGGCGACACGTGGATGGCGTACCACTCCCACCGCAGAATGGCGTCGCCACCCGGCAGCCACTGTGGGAGGTCGATGCTGAAGCGTTGGCCGCTCTTGGACTTGCAGTCGGGAACATTGGCGATCTTAAACCACTGCTTCTGCGCCCGGGGCAAGGTCGTGTCGTAGGAGAGGTAAAAGGCGCAGTCGCCGACGTGAAGCGCGGAGAGGTCGTACTGGACTTCAATCGTGCTACCCGCCGTGACGGACGTTGGAGGGTACGCGGTGGGGTTCTGCTGCTCGGTCCAGCGGCACGCAAAGCTGTCGCTGTTCCTGTCGACGGGATCGTTCTCGTATGCTCCGGGCCGGCCAGAGTATGGGACGGGGAAAGTCAGACGTCCGTGGGCGATGACGGAGGAGGGGAGGACCGCCAGCACGAGGTAGGCCATGGTACAGCACGAGAACCGCCAGCTCGAAGAGGCCATTTTAGGAGGGTTCACTACAGTGCTCGCGTCCACCGCGCCGTGCCCATCGCTTATCACGCGGCAAAGAAAACGAGAGCCGTGACCAAAGAAAACGATCCGGCGGGAGTCGGCGGTCACTGGCCTCGACTGGGTGAACCCTGCCCAGCCCCCCTCCGTGTCGCGATGCGCTCCCCGCTCCCGTTCCCCTGTGTCCCTGATCGTCCTTACAAGATCCTGCTCGCGCGGGTGGGGACCCTGTCCTTCTCCCACCCCTTGTTTGGTGTGTCCGTTTTATTTATTTTATTTATACTGGCCTCGACTCACGCATGCTCCAAGTGCTAAACGACGCTCACATGACATCAAGCGATTTTACGACAGCGATTGTGGGGACTACATGATTGATCCGTACGTGAAGGGTGGAGGGGCCCGTCCGCAGAGCTAGGCGGCGCGGTGCCCCCCACTGGGGCCGAGGGTAAGAGGCCGTTTGCGTGTAGAGAACCGACTCGAGCAGCTGTACAGGGGAGAGCAGCTTCGTCTTTGCGGCGTGGCTCGCGTCCGACATCAGCCACGGGTGATGCTTCCGCTTATGCTGGTACAGGCCGCCGTACGTGACGTACGAGGCGCCGCAGCCCGCCTCCTCGGTCCTCGCAAAAGAAGCTCGCTCGCGCGTTTGGGTCGGCGGGAGGCCGGCCGCGCTTCTTGCGGCTCGCAGCGGGAGCTGGAGCTGTGGGTGTGTTGTTAGCGACCGCCGGCTCTGCAGAACCATTTCGCGCCCGGTTCTCGAGCTTGACCTCGTTGAGCACCGCCGCTCTGTCAGTCCGCGGTGCGAGTCAGTGTCACGAGCCTCCGGCTCCGCCGCTCTGGGGGGGCGCGGGGGCCCCCGGAGGCACCGTGCGCCGCGCCGCAGTGCGGAAACGTGGCCCCGGCGCTCAGAGTCGCTCAGAGCACCAACTTCCCGATTAAGCTAGGTTAATCAGAGGGAAGATTTGGAGAGATCTCGAGGAGTACATACACATAGACCCTCCAACCATCAGAAACCTCCGACCTGATTGGTCGCACTGACCGCCGACAGATCACTCCAGACAGCAGACAGGCCGACGTCTGCACACGGCCGGCCGGGCGAGAGGCTTGACACGATCCGACCCTGCGACCCTGACGCTGGTGCTCTAGTGATCAGACATGCACTGCTGACTGCTGCCACAATGTGCGACCTGTGCTGGCCCACTTGGCGGCCTTCCCGGTCAGTGGTGAGGCGCAGTTCAGAGCTGTCGATGGCGCGATGCCGCACTGGTCCCACATTGGTGACACTAGACCACCAAGTTTGCCGGTCCAAGAGAGAGGCACCGGCGCTGTCCTGAGAAGGTGCGTGGTCCCTCTTGACTGCCCATGCGCGCGAGGCTGTGTAGGCATAGCCTCGAGAGTGCCAGCAGCCAATCCGAGGCGACGCGCATTGCGTCAGAAGCGTGCACACAATGGAAGGACACCTTCCTACTGGCCGTACGATCAGGTCATCACTGAATGCCTGATACTAAGGCCGCGCGAGCTATGCAGGTGATCAATTGTGCAGCATGGCACGGGCAGCAGCGCCGAAAGGATGTTGCAAGGCGTGATAGCATGGCCGCAAGTTCGCCGAGCTCCCATGAAAACAAGTAAAAAATCGCCGAAAAAATCCGAAAAAATCGGCGCCTGCGGCGGGCCATGGGACCCCATCTCCCCCCCGCATGGACACCCCCTCTGGCGTCTGGGGCCCCCGCGCCGGGCGGCCCAGAGCTCCGCCGCCCGCCCCCGACGCACGGCGACGCGCCCTGGACGCGCCAAGAGCCCACCCAGCGCGCAGGGAGAGATCTCGTGACGCCGCTCGCAGCTCGGGCTCTCCATCACTGGAGCTGGGGTGTGTGGCTGTATTTGGGAATTGCTATTCAACGCACGAGACACACAGCTTTCGCGCGGAGAGAGACGCATGGAGCACATCATTCCACGCTCGCCATGCGGTCGGACTCTCTTGGGACATCGAGTGTGATACTACGGTGTGCCTTTGACGGCGACCGCGAGCGCGAGAGTCAAAAGAGGGAGAGAGCGAGAGAGTGAGAGATGGCGCGGCGTGCAGGACATGGACGTAGAGGAGAGCGGGAGGTGCCGTGCTACGCCGAGGGGCGCTGCCCTCAGGGCGGTGGCGCGGCTACCGACAGGAGCTCGAGCTCGTACTGCAGCTTCGCGTTGGGCGGCACCAGGTACTCTGAGCCGCCATCCTTAGTCTCGATCTTGATGCCCTTTTCTCCGTACGCCATCGCCGGCGGCACCTGGATCACGCGCTTGCCCCCCTCCTTCATCGTCGCCAGCGCCTCCTCCACACCGGGGTTGAGGATCGGCTGCTTCTTGAACTTTGCCGCGATTGGCTTGCGCCCAGGCCCCTCACTGCTGTCAAACATCTGGCCGGATGGAAGGTATGCCTTGTACTTCAGCTTGATCAGATCTCCGGCCTGCGGCACGCAAGCGACGTTGAAGGTGCCGCACTTGCCAACCTCGAGATCAAAGTACTTGACGCCGCCCTCCGTCTCAAAAAACTGCGGCGCCGCCGCCAAAGCAGGCTTCTCGAGCAGGAGCGCCGCAGCAGCCGCAGCACCAGACACGAGCTCCCTGCGCCCCACCGGCGCGGCAAATTGCTTCACAGCGGGCCTCGACTGAGGCAGCACAGCGACGGCGTGAATTAAGGCCGCATACATGCTTGCTGGAGAGGACGCAGCCGCGGCAATCGAAGCAGCTCGAGAATCGAAGCAGCTGCGCGCAGGAGAGCTCGCACAGGAAGAAAATACACAAAGGGTGCTCCAAGTGCTCCAAGGGAAAAAAAAACTGTTCAGTTTTCAAAGGCAAAAACGCCAGCCTACGCCCTCCCCTCACACTGACACTTCTCCCCTATTCCCGTCTTTAGGTTGCGCACATCTCCCAGCGAGCTAGGTTCTCCGCTTTTTCTCCCCTAGTCATCTGCCCGCGCCGCGCGCCTCTGTGGGCGTCTAGTGCAGCCACTGACAGAACTGTTCCAAAGGAGTGGTCAACGTCTCGCCTGCAGTCGGGTGGGCTCGCGCACTGCTTAGCCCTAGGGGAGGGGTGTGTGTGAGGTGTCGGAATGGTAAGGTTTCAGGCCGCCAAGGTGTGGGGGATTTGGGGGACGAGTCAGGAGCCAGCAGCCTTCCTGCTGGACCTGAGTTCACAGCTCCTCCGCCCGACGGGGTGGTCCCTTGGATTCGGGCCCCGCTCCCTTTTCCTGCGCCTGGTCTGTCCCTGTCAAGTGTGTGTTGCGAGATGCAGAGCTGGTTAGGCTGGAGCGCGGGCGGTGCGGTGGCAGGCGAGGGCAGCGCGGTAGGCGAGAGGCGGCCGCGGGGCTTCGAGTGGCGCAATAGGAGGGTAGGCTGGCTGTGGAGGGGCGCCGCGAGGCCTCGGCAAATGAGTAGTGCTTTATGAGCGGCCAGTTTTGTGCGTATTGCATATCGAGCCTGCGGTGTGGCCTAGTTGGTGCAGCGTTCGGGTCGGGGACGTTTTGGTCGTTGGTTCGAGCCCAGCTGGTGCAGTTCGTAGTCGCGTAGCGCGCGGGTGCGCGGCAGCCTCGGCAACCGAGGCGACAGTGGCGAGCAGGGGCGAGCAGGGGCGAGCAGGGGTCAGAGCAGTGCGGCGCGCCGAATTTTTTTCGATGGGCTCGGTCAGTGGGCGTGTCAGGAGGCGGCCGGCCGGGAGAAACTCGGCAGTAAAACTCCCGCGCCGGCCCAGGAGGTGGGAGTGTCACGGAGGCGGCCATTGGCCGCGCTCCTTGTCTTCGTGGGTCCGAGTTTTTTTTTGCTCCAAGGGAGAGGCGCCAGGCACAGGGAGCTCGCAGCGACGAAGGAAAAAGAATCTCGTTTTCCGCTTGTCCCAAACGCCAAACCTACACCAAACACAACCTAATCCTCTCACAGTTACATACAGTCCCACACAACGGGCTCTGCAGCCTGCGCTCGGCACCGGGCACCGCCTCGGTATACAAAATGCGCCTGCGGGCGGACCCTTACAGATCACAGATCACAGTCCCACACAACACCTACCTCACGCACACACCTCGGCCGCCTCCCCGGAGGTGAGCCACGGCCTGCACCCGTCGAGCTCGCACTCCTCCTCCCCCTCTTCCTGCCCCGCACCCACCGCCACCGTGGAGCCGCCGGGCTCCTCCCCGCACGCGCCACCCGCCAGGTCGTCGAGTGCCGCCTTGGCCGCGTCGACGGCTCGCGCGCCGAGCCGCACCAGGGCGAACGCCGCCGCCAGGCCGAGGGCGCAGGCCGGAAGCAGCGGCCGCCCATGCAGCGCGCCGCGGGCGAGGAGCAGCTGCTTGCCGAGCGCGGCAGAGGAGAGTATGGCCACGCTGCCGGGCAGGTTGCCCAGCGCCGTGGCGGCCATGTAGGAGGTGCCGCTCACGCCGGTGAGGCCGTACAGAAAGTTGATCGCGGGCACCGGCGTCGGGATCAGGCGCAGCAGGAAGACGGCACGGAACCCGCCCCTGGTGATCGCACGGTCGATGAAGGAGAACTGGCGCTCTGTCGTCGGCATCTTTTGCAGCTGGCTTCGGACGCGGTCCTGCAGCAGCATCCGGCCAATGAAGAAGGCCGCGGTGGCGGCGGCAACGCCACCGGTGAGGACTATGGCGAGCGCGGTCGGGAAATCGAACATGGCTCCGCAGAGCGGCGCGAGGCCGATGTTGAGTGGGATGAGGAGGTCGCAAAAGGCATAGAGCAGACCGAAGAGCAAGGGGCTCGTGAGCTTGGCGACGGCGGCGGCCGCTCCGATGCCGGCGGCGTGGGGTTGTGACGCGGCGGCGAGGAGGCCGTCGAGAGCGGCGATGGGCTTCCCTGCTCGGGGCACCGCTCGTCGGCTGATGAATGCGAGCTGCGGCATCGTGCTGGTGAAGGCGCGTGGAGCGGCGAGAATCGGCAGTCCCTGCACACCTCGTTGTCCCTGCACACCTCCTGGCGGCGAGAGCAGTACGGCGGCGAGAGGCGGCGCCGTGAACACCAGCATTGCCACCAAAATTGGGGGTTTCTGATAGCGAAAAAAGAGAAAACCGCGGCCTAGAACACAACGCACTCTCATGTCGTTGCAGCGAGGAGGGCGGAGCTGCGCCGAAAGGCGCAAGAAGCCGCGAGAGCAAGGGACCGGCAGGAGGCGGCGGCGCCGCAGAACGAAGCAGAGGAGAGCGACGCGACAGAAGAAGAAGCGACAAGGGAAGAAGCGACAGACTCCCTAGGGTGGGCGACGGCTAGCGCATCACACCCCTCTCCTTAAAATCCCTGTGTGGTGGCGGCGTGCCGTCCTCCCATCCCTCCCTTGGGCTGTCTGTTTTCTTTCTTTCTTTCTTTCTCATGTCGTGTCCCTTGTCAGGAGCAGCAGAGCCCCACCTGTCCCCCTGATCGTCCTTCCAAAATCCTGCTCGTGCAGGTGGGGACCCTGTCCTCCTCCCCCATCCCTCGTTTGGCTTGTCTGTTTTCTTTCTTTCTTTTCTCTCACATGACAAGCGATCCCACGTCAGCGATTGTGAAAAAAGAAAAATTAATTCGGGGTGCCTAAGCCAGCCAAACCTGCCCAGGGTTCCAACTTTTTCCGGGGTATGGTATGGTACGCTCACGGCCCAAAGGGTGGGGGGGTATGGTCCTGACCGCCCAAGGCTAGCCCTCGACAGGGGTGGGGGGGTATGGTCCCTCGGCCCCTCCCTCTACTGCCGCCGCCGAGCCCGCAGCGCCATGAGGTAGGAACAGGCGCCCGTGTCGCAGAGCTGCTGCAGCTGCTCCACACTCCACTCGCCGACACCCTTCTGGTTGCGGAGCGCCTCAATGTCGCGCGAATCAACATAGCCGTCGCTCATGGCAAGATCTCGAACGCCAGCCGTCCAAGTTGGTTGACCTTTGTGTTGTGCGGCGACGAACAGCCGAACAGGATCTGAGCAAGCTGGTGGGGCTCAAAGCCGTCGCCGAGATGGTAATGCAGCACGGCTGTGTGCTGTATCATGAGGCTGCTGAACGCTTCGTGAACCGCCGGCACACTCTTTTTGCTGACCTCAACGCCGCGCTCGACGCCGACGGCGTTGATGAGGGCGTGCGGTACCAGTCGCCGGCATGGACGAGGGAGCGCGCCGGCAACGAGCTGCTCGCCCGCCTGCCGCTCGCCAGGCGATTGCCAACTTCGCCGCCGCGCTCTAGACGAGCACCGGCCGGTGCTGGCGTGGAAGACGGCGGCCAGCCGCGCGTGTCTAGTGTGCGTGTCCTAAGTGTTGGTGTCTGCAGCCTCCTGGAGCCTAGCAGTAAGGCGGCCGGCGGTGGGGCGAGGGGGGGGGGGTATGGTCCCGTCGGCGGGAGGCTGGGTCTGTCAGCAGGCGGGGGGGTATGGTCTCGAGGTGGGCGTACCAGGCCATACCAAAAAGTCCGAACCCGGATTAGCGTTTCTCGGCTCACCTACGCTTCCTGTGAAAACAGCCTAAAAGCCCCTCCTGCTCGCCACCGTGATGCCGCGGCCTCGATCCGGCTCGCCAGCGCCGTCGTCCGGCCCCACGGCCGGCTCGCCATCTCGATTTCCACTCGCCCGACGCGCTCAGTCTCCGCTGCCGGCTGCCGCAAGAGCGGCTGGCTCACGACTGCGTCTTGCCGGTTGTCGGATGGGAGACAGGACGTCTGGAGTGTAATCGAGTGTAACTGTGTACGTGAGATCGGTCTTGGTAACAAGCACGGTCGGTCTATCGAAGCGATGCACTCGTTTCCGTTGCCCTTCGAGCTTGACACAGAGCTCAGCGCGCCGCGCAAAACAGGAAGAGCCGTCCGGCAAGAAGATCTCGATAGGGAGCGAGAACCGTTAGAGGTGCTCCGAGAGGTATCAAGACTCCGTCATGACGCGGTAAGATCACTCCAAAAATGACCGCGCAGATGTCGGATCTCGTTGAGACATCTTGCAAAATCTGCTCTTCCCGAGCCGGCAGCACGCAGAGAGTCGCAGAAAGGCTACGTCGAGTGCTCGACGAGTTTTGAGACCTGCGCGGTCAAACCTGGGGGGAACTGACCGCACCATGACGGACGTCCGAAACCTGCGTGAGCACCTTTGACGGTCCCCGCTCCCCATATCGAGCTCTTCTTGCCGCACGGCTCTTCCTGTTTTGCCGGCACAGAGCTCCGTGCAAGCCGTCCAACGTGGCGTGACGAGTATATCGCTTCGACGGATCGACTGTGCTTGTTATCAAGACTGATATGACGTACACAGTGACACATCAGACGACACATATTCTCTCACCCGGCGGGCCGCAAAACGCTCTCGAGACAAGAGCCACACGAAGCCACCCGCACGGCAAGCCGCTCGTTCGTCGGACAGGCGTGCTCGATCGATGTCGGAGAGCCAAGGACAAGCCCGGAGGGCAGCCACGCAGAGTGGCGCCACTTCCCGAGCGTCGGCTTGCGCCGGAGCGCCGCAGCCAACCGTGCAGCGAGCGAGTCGGACAGAAGCCGCTAATCCGCCTCCAGGGTTGACTGGGAAATCCGATGCCCCAGCACCGCCCCTTTCCAAAGGCAAGAATTCTCGCGACACGCCCGCACAGCCCCAAGCAGGCATGAGCACGGCGCCCGTTCCGCCGCCGAACAGCGTCCTGGCCGGCGTCCCGAGAGGCTCGAAGGCGAGATCGACACTGACGAGATCGTTCGCCGCCTTTTTCGCGGCTCTGGCGCTGCTCGGTGGCTCATGGCTGTCTCTGCAGAGGGAGACGCAGCAGGAGCCGGCGCCTGTGCAGACGAGTCTCATCGACGTGGGCGTCGCACGACTACGCGCCGCCGCCGCCACGGCGGCTGCCTCACCACCCGCCGCCAGCCGGATCATCCTTGCGGCGGCGCGGGTGGCTGCTTCGCCGCCGCCGCCGCCGGAGGCAGCAGCGACGGCGCCGCCGCCGCTGCCGACCAAGGCGGCGAAGCAGCTGACCGAAACGGTCCGGGCGGCGGCGTCCGTGCAGCAGCCGGGTGACGTGCCGCGCAAGGCGGTCGTCGCGATCTGCGCGCCCACGCGCTCGCAGACGGCTTGGCGGTCCGCCGCGGCAACGCGGGTGCAGACGACGCTCATCCCGTCGATCGAACGGACGATCACCGCTGCCGAGCGCGAGCGCTTCACCATCCGGCTGCACCTCGGCATCAGCGACGACGACGCGTTCTGGCGGCAGCACGCCGGCGCGCTCACCGCGCCCGCGTGGCTCGAGCTGCGCCCGTCGTATCACCCGGCGCAGCCGGGGCGCGTGCCCTTCAACGAGATGACGCGCAAGGCCTTCGACGACGGCGCGGAGTACGTCGTCCGCATCAACGACGACACGGAGTTTGTCACCGCGTCGTGGGTGACCGCCGCCGTCGGCGCGCTGCGAGGGTACACGCCGCCCAACGTCGGCGTGGTGGGGCCGACGTGCCACGAGGGCAACGTGCGCATCCTCACGCACGACATGGTGCACCGCTCGCACCTCGCCGTCTTCGGCGTGTACTACCCGCGCGTCTTCAAGAACTGGCGCGCGCCCAGCCGCACCACGCGCGCGCCAGCCGAGTCTCTCTGCCCGCTCTGCCCGGCACACCGCCGCCGCCTCGCCGCCGCCTCTTGCCACCACGCTACCGCGACTGCCACCCGCACCGCCTCGCCACACCTCGAGCCCTCCACCCTCGCCCTCCGCCCTCAGGTATGTCGACGACTGGATCACAAAGGTGTACCAGCCGGGCCGCTCGACCAAGCTGCCCAACTGGACGGTGCGCCACCACATCGGCACGCGCGGCACGCGCTACCTAACCCCAACCCTAACCCATGTCCTAACCCTAGGTGCGCCACCACGTCGGCACGTACGGCACGCGCTACCGCATCGCCTACGAGCAGCAGGCAGCGCCGCCTTCGCCCCGCCAGAGCGCGAGCCCGACCCCAAAGCACTCTCCCACTCTCAGCCCTGCCGCTCCTTCCTGCCGCTCCTTGGCCTATCCCCGCCCCTCCTCGGCAGGGCGTCCTCGCCGCCGAGCTCGCCAGCGGCCAAGCCAAGCTCCGCGCGTACCTCGCAGCCAACGGCGGCGGCGGCGGTGCGGTCGCTCGCTCGCTCGCCGCCGTCGCCGACGCGGAGGCGGTCGCGCCGGCGGCGGGCGAGCCGGCGGCGCCGTCGACAGCCGAGTGCACCGCGATGCGGGAGACGCACGGCGTCGTGATCGGGCAGTCGTGGGGGTCGCTGCCCGTCTCCCTGCAGCGCAGGTGGGCGCAGCTGGACTAGGAACTGTCTAGGAACTGTCTAGGAACTGTCCAGGAAGTGTCTCCCTGCAGCGCAGGTGGGCGCAGCTGGACTGCGACGCGCAGCTCAGCAGCGGACCCAAACCGCGGCAGCAGCCCGCCGCGGACGGCGGCGGCGAGAGCGGCGGTGGCGGGGCGAGCGGCGGTGGCGGCGCGTTGGACGCGCTGGCGGCGCAGCTGCCGGAGGAGCCGCCGCTGCCCGCGGCGAAGCTGGACGTGGACGCGCGCGTTGGACGTGGACGCGCAGAAGAGGAGCTTATTGCGAAGATGGACGCCGCCGGCCAGCGCGAGACGCGCCTCGTCTCCGCGCCCCTCTTCCGGCAGCAGCTGAGGGCCGTGGCGGGAGGCAGCAGCGCGGCGCCGGAGGCGGTCGGCGCGCTGCTCAGGCGGCCGGCGGTGGACGCGGCAGACGTGCAGCTCGCGACGTTTTCGTGCACGGGCAACGGTCGCTTCATGCGCGTCGAGCCGGGCGCGCCCGCGGGGCATGAGCGGTGGGTAGGCTGCTCGGGCGAGGCGGGCGTCGCCGCGCTGACCGACGGGCTGTTCGAGCGGCGGCCGCTGACCGGCTCGCGCTTCGCGCTGCTCCACGTCGCGAGCCAGCGCTACCTGCAGGTGGTGCCGCGCCGGCACAAGGTAGCGTGGGTGGTTCGAGTGCAGCGCAGGCAGCCCGGCGAGACCGAGGCCTTCGAGTGGCGGAGCGGCGGCGGCGGCGGCGGCGGCGCGGCGGGCGGCGCGGACGCGGAGGATGGCTTCCTGTACAACGTGGCGTGCGGCTGCCACGTCAACTTGCGCTTTGGCACGGTGCTGCGCGGGCACGCGGAAAGGGGGCAGCCCGCGGGCGCCGTGCCGACGGCGCGGATGCGGCAGCGGCGGTACACTGTACAGGGCGTGCGCGCTGCGCTCGCCGCCGATTCGTCGCGGCTGGCGACGGGGAGGCTGCCGCTGATGCAGCAGGTGGTGCGCATCCACACGCTCGCCGCGTCCAACGAGAAGCGAGTCGTGTCCTTCGGGCTGTACGGCGGCGACCCGCGGTACGCGACGGGCGTGCTGCGCAACGCGCAGCTCGCGCCGCTCGTCTTCCCGGGCTGGACGGTCCGCGTGTACCTTGACGGCACCGTGCCAAAGCACGTGCAGCGGCTGCTGCGGCATTACGGCGCCGAGATGGTGGACATGGACCGCCCTCCGGCCGAGCTGGCGAGCGCGACGGGCGGCCAGATCGGCGGCATGTTCTGGCGCTTCCTCGTCGCGGCGGACAGGAGCGTCGACCGGTTCATCGTGCGCGACTCGGACTCGCGGCTCAACCCGAGAGAGAGGCGCCCTCCGCCTCACCTCCCCTCCCCCGCATCTCCACCCCACATCGTCTCGCCTCATCTCCCCGCATCTCCACCCCCCCCCCCCTCTCTCGCGCCCCCGCCGCATCTCCACCCCGCGACTCGCCACGTCCCTCCGCCACGTCCCTCCGCCCCCCTTCGCTCGGCAGGCTCGCGGTGGAGGAGTGGATCGCCTCGGGCGAGCTCGTGCACACGATCCGCGACCACCCAAACCACGACCGACCGCTCAACGGCGGCATGTGGGGCGGCACGCGCAACGCCGTGCCCGACATGGCAGCGCTCGTCGCCAGCTGGCCGACACGCGACAAGTACATGGCCGACCTTTACTTTCTCGAGCAGCGCGTGTGGCCGCGCGTGAAGCACTCGCAGCTGGCGCACGACGCGTACACGTGCCACAAGCACCCCAACTCGAAGCCCTTCCCCACGAAGCGGCCGGCAGACTTCCAGCACGTCGGACAAGTGTTTTTCGGCGACGGGACGCCGCGGCAGGGCGACATCGACGACTTCATGCTGCGCATCACCGCGCCGCCACCGTGTAGGCGGCAGCCCGACTGGATACACGGCTGACACAGACTGGTCGTGACTGCTGATGGTCCGGGTCGGAGTGTCCGGGCTACACAGCTCCTTTTGCGAGTCGTGCCCCCAGAGACAAGAGACTGAGTGCCCCCAGTCGTTACAGAGACAAGACATCTCAGACTGTGCATGACGTATTACATGCACATGTTCATGTGTGCGGCGTGCGTGACAACCCGCGCTGCCCGCGTCTCTCCCCTGTCGGGACTCTCGTCTCCTCCGCTCTCCAGTGTAGTCCAGACTTCACGACACCAGACGACTCCACGCGAGCTTCCCGCCCCCCCCCTGCTCCCGCCTCCCCGGCGCCCCAGCCCTCCACCGCGCGAGACCTCCATCCTCCGTGCTCCGACGGCGACCGACGGGCGCGGCGGCCGGGGCGCCGTACAGGGAGTCGGCCGGCGCGAAGCGACGACCGCCGAGCTTTAGGTCGCCGACATCCAGCCGGAGCTGCGAGTCCACACGGAGGCGTCTAGGGCGAATTCACTGGGACAGTTTTCGCAGAGACTACCTCATTTGCTGCTCCCCCCATGAAGGGGGGTTTGTGTGGGAAGCCAAGGGAGGTTAATGGCTTCCCACATTTGTGATGGGTCGAAATCGGCCCGCCGCATTGATGGTCGAATCGGTGTAACTTAGTCAGGCTGTAACGAATCGAGAGAGAGAGACGCGAGGGCCCAAGAGGCCCGTGGGCTCGCCTGCAGAGCGTCTCTCTCTTGCCATTCTGCTTGTCTGTTTTGTGGCCTCTTCTCTCGTCTGTCGGTGTTTTGTGCCGGGGCGCCGTATCAGGTATCACTCAGACTCACCCCGCGATCTCCACGCCACGCACGCCACAGGGCTCGGGCGCCATTTGCATTACACCGCATGAACGGGCAACGGGGTCGGCGTCGTGTGTTTACTATACCTCGCTGCTACACACACCTCCCCAAAGCTGTGCCAGTGGCGGAGAACAAAAGCACAAAATTACGGCCGCGTAGGGGTACGGGGCCGTGCTGAGTGCTGTCTCCTTGTACGTACTTTTTTCTTCTAGCGTACTCGAGTACTGGGAGAAAAGGGAGAGGGGGGTGTGCTCTCTCTCTTTTGTAACGCGCTGCGCTCAATATACCGCAGTGAAACCACCCCGGGGCCAACCCGCTTCGGTTTCGTCGGTCATAGTGCACTATAACCCACGAAACCCGAATAAAAAAACGTGCACCCCCCTTGGAGTGTATCTTGAGTGTTGCTATGGAGCGTCCGGTTCAACACGCGCTTGCGCGCTCGCGTCTGCTGGCGCCCAGAGAACATGTTGCACCACATGCTCCCGGCGGAGCCCAACTGCTTGCACTCGACAAGGCAGTGCATCCACTCGCGGGAGCTGAAGTCGAACTTCCACTCGATGCGGCTCGCGCCGGATTGTGAGCTCGGCGAGCGAGGTCGGAGAGCGACCTCAGTTGGCCCAAGCCGCACGACACTGAGGCAGAGCGGCCGTGCGCGTACGACGCCGTACGCACACGGCCACTCTGCACCGACCGCAGCGCTGCATTGCGACCGCAGAGGCTCAGCTCAGCCAGGGCTCGCTCGCCCGAGCTCGGAGCCGCCGGCGGTCATGGGCAGCAAAGGTTTGACGCGTCGCTCTCGGTGCAGGAGGGCACTGCAGTAGAGGTGCAATGGCCGTCCGGCGCGCGCGCGATGGGCTACAGCTTCATTGGCAGCTACCAGAGCGCGTCTGGAGCGCTGCCGTTGTGTGACCCACGTCCAAGCGGCGCTTCCGGCCTGTTCCGCGCCTCTTTTTACGCCTTTCATTCGAGAGGGGGGGGCGAGGTCTCATCAACTTCGAAACCGCCTTTGAAAGGGGGGAAATGCGTCCGTCCCTGAGCGGGTTGAGGCGGGGGTGGTTTCACTGCGAATAATACAAACACGCGCGCTCTGTGACATGCATGTGTGCGCGCGCAGACCGCGGCATCGACCCGCAGAGGCCAGAGCAGGACCAGACACAGACACAGAGTGAGCCCAGTCCCCAGTGACCAGAGCGAGTCCAGACAGGCCGTCCACGACGCGCACGCGACGCGCATACCCGAGAGTCGGAAAACTCACTGGATCATGTAGACGCTGCCGACGTTGGCGCCGCCCAGTTGATAGGTGGTGCCGTCGTGTTCCAGATAGGGCGAGTTGTTGCAGTGGACCTGGTTGGCCGAGCAATCCTCTGTGTGGGGGGTCAGAAAGTCCGAGCTGACCGAATACAATGAGGACGATCTGTAGCACTGGCAAAGCGTTAACCCCTGCATAGGGCACTCCATGCCGAAGAAGTCGCCCACCACGTATCCTGCGGCTTTTTGCATTTATCGTTGCACGCACCGAAGGTGGCTGCGTAGCCCTGGGACGCCGTACCGACGTCGCCAACGCGGGAGCCGGTGCTCCAAAAGTTGCAGCCCTCCGAGTTTTTGCAGCATCCGTACTGCACGAAGGGCGGCCGCTTGCAGATGCGATAGCCACGCGAGCCAGTCACGGCCGGGTTGGTGCCAAAGTGGACGTTGCCGTTGTTCTTGGCACTAGTATAGAACGTTGCAAAGCAGAATGGAATGTGGTCGGCCCACGTGCCGATGCCTTGCCAGCGCCTAACCCGGGTTGGAGCCAGCGACTGGCTAACCAGATACGTGGTGGCTGCGCCGGCACACTCGGCTTGGTCCGTCACCTGAACCGAGCCGCTCGGGCACGCCGCGCCCTCTGTGTCCACCTGGAAGTAGTATACTAGCGGCGGGGCTCTCAGTGTATCTGGCGTCGTCACAAAGGGGGGCATCCATGACCGCATGAGCGTCATGAATTCAATACTGTGACTGACGTATAGAATAGGGGCAGGGGCGTAGAGAAAAGCAAAACTCATTAGATCAGAGCAGAACCCTATCCAGCCTCGACACAGAGGCGAGCCGATCGCGATGCCCGTGGACCGTGCCCCAATGTGCTCCATGTCGACCGACCTGTTGCGCGCGTGCGCGCGCGCAAGCCGAGGTTGACAAACGCCACGTTCCCCTCGAGCTTTCCGACCAGCTGCGCGCGTCTGCAAAGAGCCAAGCTCCTCGTCGTCCGACACGAGCAGCGAGCGGGGGGGGCCGTCCTTCCTCGGCGTGGGGCCTGCGTGGGGCGGCGCAGAGGCCCTCCAGCTGTGCATGCTGCATCGTGCATGCCGTCCATGCGCAGGAACAAAGTGTGTGCGATTTGTGGCGCACTGGTGGTGGTGATTAACCCTTTTCGGCGAAAACGGCTCGCCATAGGAGAGAACGCAGAAGCCCGCGTTGTCATAGGCACGTCTAAGGTTCGTGTGTGGGTGTGTGCGCGATGTGCAGTGCGGCACACAAGCGGCGGCTCACTCCCGCTCGTCCGCCCCGTACGACCACAGCCCCTTGCGGGCGAGGTCGAGCTCCTCGGGCGTGCTAGGAGCCACGCGGGCGGCGCCAGTCGCCTGCTGGACGCGCCCACCCTTCTTGCCCTTATTGCCAATGTTCGTGGGCACGACTCGGATGTGGCCACAGGTCGCCCCTGCCCCGGGTGCTATGTTCTGATGCTAATCTCCAAGCAGCGGTCCATGATTCTATGCTCCGCTGTGCACAGTTGGGGTAGGGCCAGAGCTAGTGGCATGGCTAGTATCGTGTGAAGCGCTCACGAGGATTGGGGCACGATGGGCAAAAAAGGGCCCAAGGTGGGTCGTTATATATACAGTAGTCCTTATGTCGGTACGGGTAGTCATGTCGGTAGTCCTGGCGGGAATTTCAATGACAATGTGCTGCACGCCGCGCAAGCTAGGCCAAGGGGCGGCCCCGGCGGCGCGCGCCGCGCCGCGGTTTCGCGCGCACAGACGACACTCGACTCTCCCGTCTGAGGAGCGAGAGCAACATGAGCACATTGGCGAGAGTTTGCCCCGCGGCGCTGCCGGACGAGTGCCGGTGCCGCGCGCCGCACCGCGCCGCGACGCGACCGCGTCCGAGTCCCCGGACCCCGCCCGGCACGCCAGCCGCCGAGCCGCGACCCGACCGGAGAGTCGTCATGCGTACGATGCCTATACGATGCGTCTCACGTCACGTCAGTCCTCGTCACGCTCGAGAGTCGAGACACGCGCAGCCGACACAATAAGTCAAAACCGCGAACGCGTCCGACCCAATTGGTCCCGGAGCCGGACCGGACCAGCGACCACGCACGGAAGTCGGAACTCGGAAGGCGACGCCCGGAACGGAAGTCGGAACGTGACTGGTTGACAAAATCTAGAAAAATTAGACCAAAACGAAAAGGTACGTCGTACGATATTACACGGCATTTAACAATCATATGCATGGGTCGTATACCTGTGTTTGAGAAATCGCATCAGACTGTGAAGCAGCATCCAATGTGATTCTGGAAGTATGTGCGGCTGCCCCAAGCATCGGCCCAATCCGCCCTTCCCCTCAACCCATGGCAGACGTCGTCCGAGATCAGGCAGCAGTCATCCCGCGGAGAAGTGCGCGTGCCGATCTGCACATAATCTTTGAGTACTGAGGGGCCCTTGACTGGGATCCACTCATCTTGCGACAGCTGGCCGAAGGTTGAGTCGATTTGGCGCCCACCAGGGCAGAGGGCAGCGTAGTCACAAAGGTCACCACCCTTACTCTGACAGAAGCTCCGCGCACTATCCCATTTGCCGTTCCATCCTGGGTTGGCTGCATGGCCATAAAGGACTTGGGGGGAAGACACCTGCAGGTTCGTGACGTACTGGTTGGTGCAGCCGCTGATGAAGCGCACTTTCCCTCTCGTTTCTGATACACTCGCTGTGTATTTGAGCGTGCCGTCCAGTGAGAACCTCGCTTGGCCGCCTGTCACCTCAATCTGGACTGTTCGGTAACTTGTGATCGTCCCGATGGTCTGCCGGTTGTCACCAGGGAAGATGCGCAGGATGTTGCCCCACCCACCAATCTCGAACGAGATGATGTCATTCTTCGAGTCGCTATCCGCGAACAGCGACATGGTGATGCACTCGGAGTTGGAGTAGGAGCGCATATTGGCGGAGACGATGATAGGGGCTGTATACATTGCAATGGATCGGATGAACCCTCCCCTACCAATATACGTCTCGGTGCCCCACGTGACGGTGCCACTGGTGTCCCATTCCGCTGATGAGAATGCCGAACTCCTCAAGGACGGCGGGCTCCCGTGATGCACACCTATGTTGGGCTTCGCAATGAACTTCCTCTGGGCCCCGCCCGATGCTGCGTCAAACGAGATCTTCTCGACGTGGGCCATCCGGAGCATGTACCTTCCGTAGGGGTGCTCCGCGCCCTGCCATGGGTCGTAAGAAGGGCCGAGGTAGCTGTCCCACGATACACCGGACGGGCACACCGACAGCGTGCCGGCCGCTTCAAACGTCAAGCAGCCCACACAGAGGTCGAGCAGACTCGCGCTCGTGCCCATTTCCCACCCGACGCGCAGGCTAATCTGAGGGTACGGCGCGTAGAGCCAGAAGCCAAGGGCGGCATACCCGTTGGCGGTCGAGCCCGATGAGACGGGAACGGAGACCTGGCTGTCAGAGTACTCGACGTACGGCGTCAGGCTCGTGTGCAGACGCTGGCACTGGAAGGAGGGGGCCGCGTTGACGCCGGTGGTGACGCAGGCCGAGGCATCGGAGCCGCCCATGACCTCCCACCTCGCGGCTGCCTCTCCATACAGAGTGATTGCCGCGGCGATGTGGGCGGACAGCCGCAGCTCGATCTCCACCCTGCAGCCAACTTTGGCAGAGAGTGAGGCCGCGACCCCGCCCGACACCGAATACTCCAGCTCTGAGTTGTCGACAGTCGTCAGCTGCGTGCTATCGATGCTTGGTGTCAGCTGGCTCTGGTCTAGTCCCTGCTGGTCCGTGTTGACCTCCCACTCCCTGTCGTACTTGACGAGCAAGTTTGCCGTACCAGCGGCTTCGAAGGTCGCGCGTACTGCGAGCGGTAGCCGCAACCTGACGCGGGCGTCGAGTGCGAAGGTCAGGAGCACGCCGACCGGAGAAACAGGCATGATTTTCCTAAATGCGAGGTCGACCGGCTTGCCCAACTCCTCAAGGAGGTCAATCTCCCTCGCCTCGTCAAACGCGGCCGCCGCGTCTGCCTGAATCTCGATGCTCGCCTCGATTGAGAAGGCGAGTCTGAGCTTTCCCAGCGAGGGCGTCAGTTGCGTGTCTTGGCTGCACTGGCACGTCTTGTGAACGCCAGGCACAGGGTCGCGGCCAAAGCTGAAAGCTTGGCACGCAAGGTTGTCCGAGCCGGGCTTGGTGACCCACTTCGAGCCGGAGCCAAAGCGTACCGTGCCGAAGCACGAGCAGAACTCACGTTCGTGGGCACAGTGAGACCAGGAGCCTGCCAGGCGGCGTCCACTGGCCTCATGCTCCGCGACTAGCCGGCGGCGGGACGCCTCCTCCTGCTCCTCGACAAGCCGCTTTGCGACGGCATCGACGATCCGATCCCGGGTCATGTCGAGAGCCGCCGCAGTCGCATGAGCAACCACCCGCTGAGAGAAGGAGTCGCTCGTTCCATTTCGCTTCGCCGCGTGCAGCGCAGCAGTGAGTCGGCGGTGGCCGCCGCTCACTTGCTCCACAGCTGCGCCGGCAATGTCGCGAATGACGGAGTGCTTGACCGGCGCTGCATTGAGCTGCCGCCGGCAAGTCGAGGTGAGGAATTCGCTAGCAGGCCCTTTTATGTTCGTCTCTGCCCATTCCCGGGCCATATTCGTGAGGAAATCGGCGAGCCCATCGCAATCGACTCGCGCGTCCTTCACCTGGGCGCAAGCTTTGAGCGTAGCCTTGCCGCTCACCGTCAGCTGCGCGGCGTCGCCCTGTGACATCGAGAAGAGTTCGACCATCTCGCCATCCGACGGGTTGAGCGCGTCTGGGAAGCACTGCCCAGAAGGCTCGACGCACAATTTGCCTATCTTCTGCAATGCGTCCGCCACGGGTGTCGCGATATTGCTGCAGAGAAAGTTGCCGAGGGGATTGATGATGTGATCGAGAACGGCGTCGACAACGGTGTCGACGATCTCTGCCGCAACCTCTCCCAGCTGACAGGCGAACCATTCCGCGCCCTCCTCGATCAGGTCCTTGATTTTGCTGACGACGCCGGCAAGCTCGTCGCCCAAGTCCTCAAACTTGCCTTTCATGGTGTTGCCCAGCTTTTTGAAGGCGTTTCCGATTTTTTTGAAAAACAGCCGCCGTCCATGAGAGAGCTGACGGCGCGTTTCGTTTGTTCCCGAGACCACCTCGGAGCTGATGTTGACGAGCTCGTCAAACAGGCCCCGGCCTCTGTAGCCCAGCTCATTCACGGCGAAGGTGATGGCGTCGCTTGCGGTGCCGTTGGCGATAAGGCCCGACCTTGGCGTCGCCAGGAGCCACTTGACCGTGCTCGTGTCGCCTGAGTTGAGCGGGATGAGCGACGCAATCTTCTCGTCCTCGAGGCCCTCCACGTACAGCGCAACCGCAATCACGCCTGGGAAGGCCTCGTCCGTCGTGGTGAGGAGAACCATCTTGATGAACCTGGGAGGGAGGCTTCTGGCTGGGGACGGGGCGCAGGCAGGGGCGGGGCGGGGGGGCGGGGGGTGGCAGCTGGGCCGGGCGCGTAGGCGAGAGGCGCGGCGAGCGCACATGGAGTACTCCGCCAGGTTGCTCTGGGGGTCCTCCACGAGCACCCACTTTGCGCCCTCGGTCGAAGGCAGATTGGGAATGACGGCGGCAACGTGGAGGTTGCGCGTCATGTACCCTTTGATGCTGAATGAAAGCGACTGCCCATCCGATGGCCGGGTAAAGTAGATCTGATTGAGTGCCCCAAGATGCCGGCCAGTGTACGCCAGGATCATCCTCGCCGTGACATCGCTCGGGGACTCGAAGACGTACTCGGCGACCTCCGTCTTGACGGTCTGCCCGTTTGGCGAGGTGATGTGATTGTCGCCATTCGTGGTGGCAAAGGTCTTGACCGCCGCGCCGCCAGCGTCGACGAGAACGCCGAAGCTGTCGGTCGCCGCCGCCGTCGCTACTGCGCCACCGTTGGCGTCGACGAGCACGTTCGTCGTCGCGTTCGGGTCGCCGTGCCACACCACTGTGGCCGCCTCGTCCGACTCGACATCGGGGTCAACAAGGGGCGCGAGAGCAAACTCGGCGCTGCCGGTTTTGAGCACCTCGCCGTTGTCGGCGGAGACCAAGAAGTTGTTGGTCGTGACCCTGGTGTCCTTTGCCAGGAAGGTCGCGGTCAGCGACGAGGCGAACGTGGTGCCAAAGAGCAGCACGAGGAGCAGCACCGCCACGAAGAACGCCTTCTTGTACCGGTCGGCCGCCTTCTTGTGCCGGTCTCTTTGCACCAGCGCCTCCTCCTTCTCCGCCGCCTCCTTCCTCAGGTCTTGCACGAGCTGAACCAGCTCGGCAGCGTCCAGCCGGTTGTCCTTGTTCCGGTCCAGCGCTCGCAGCCGTTGAAGGCCAGATCCTTCGGCGGTGATATCATCGAGGCTGATACTCGGTCGGCTAGTCCTGCCAGATGCCTCGTCATTACCCAGAGTCGACGGCTTGTCGGCGTCGACGGGCTCCGGCGGCGAGGGCGGCGCCGAGACTGGGTCGGCCGGCGACGCAAGGCGGGCCTTGGGGAACACACGCCGCCGGTCCGCGGCGAGCAGCGCGAGGCCCTGGGTGACCACCACGACGGTAAGGACGACCACCACGACAGTAACGACGCACGTCGACGTCGACATCCCATCCGTGAGCCGCGAAATGGCGCTCGACGAGGAGAAGCCCTCGGGCGCCGCCGCTGCGCCTGGGAGGCAGGCCGCGGCGAGGCCGAGACAGACGGCAGGGGCCCGCACCGTGCCGCGAGCCTCGACTCCGCTCCCCACGGGCAGCCAGGAGGCACCGTAGGCGACAGCGAGGAGGAGGAGGACGAGGGCGGGGGGGAGGAGCGAGAAGCAGCTGCCGAGCGAGGACGCCGCCCCCGCGATGGCAGAGCCAGAGGAGGCTGCAGATCGCACCTTGAATGCGCCAACGACGGTGACCAACCCGCCGGAGACGGTGGCCAAGCAGAGAAGAATGCCGAAGCGGCGGGCCTTTGAGTTGCGGCGCCACATCACCGTGCCAATGACGGCCAAGGCGGCGACCGCGGCGGCGACCTGCAGCGGACCCGCCGCGAGCCACGAGAATGCGCTCGCGAAGAAGCCGGCAGGCGCCGCCGCCGCGCCGGTGAGGCACGCCGTGGCGGCGCCCGCGAGGCAGGTGGCCCACGCCGCGCCGCGAGCCCCCTTTCCGCTCGCCGCGGTCGGCCAGGAGGCGACGCAAGCGATGGCGAGGAGGATGAGCACGAGGGCGGGCATGAGAAGCGGCGAGCAGCTCACGAGCGAGGACGCCTTGGAGGCGACGGCGGGCGAGAAGGCCGAGGACGCCGCCGAGGCGACGCCGGATGAGAAGGCCGAGGACGCCGAGGCGACGGCAGACGAGAAGGCCGAGGCCACCGCCGTCGGGCTAGGCACGGCGGGCGCGCAGTGCCCAAAGGTGGGGATGCAGACGAGGAGCAGCCACCGGAGGGCGCCCTCGGCCTTCGTGTAGCCGCCCTGCACGCAGTTGGCCGCCGCCTTGAGGGCGGCGCGACCGCCGGCGCCGCATGTGCCAGCGACGGCGCCGAACGTGCCAGCGGCGAATGGCGCCTTGCCGGACGCGGGCGGCTGCGGCTCGCGGCGCCGGTCCGGCGACTTGCAAGGCGGCGTCTGCGGCCCGCCGCGCGGCTTCGGTCGCCGGTGCGAGCCGCGGCCGCGGCCCTTTGCCTTGCCAGACTTGCGCCTGCCCTTTGCCTTGCCAAACTTGGGGTTGTTGCGGCAGCGCCTTGCCTTGCGCCGGCACTTCCCCGAGCGCCGCGACTGCAGGTCCGCCCACTTCTCCCGTTGCTCGGCAATGAGATCGAGCGCGGCCTTCGCCTTCTTGAGCCGCCCCTCCCAGTGCTCGCGCTCCTTGGCGACCTCGGCCTCAGCCTGCCCCGCGCCCGCGACCGCGCCAAGGGGCTTGGGCGCCACGGGCGCAATGCCGCCGGAGGTGGGGACTCCCGGCGACGGCGACTTCTTGCCGTCGGCGGGCGTAGCCTGGTAGACGACGCTCTCGCCCAGCCGGCGGACTGCAGCCTCGACGCCGTCCACGTAGCCCGGTCCGGAGCCGCTGCGGGCCGACGCGGGCCCGCTCTTTCCCGCCGCGTTCGGCGTGGGCAGGCCCGGGTAGCAGGTGGTGTCCTGCACGCGCGATAGGGGCACACGGGAAGGGAGATTATTACCGGTGGGAGAGCGAGGAGAGTGCCAGGAGAGAATGCTGCGGCGCGCTCACCACCCCTTCCGGCGTGTTGGAAACGGTCTTGGCCGGCTTTTCGACCTCCTTGGCAGCCTCCTCGGCGACGGCCTCCTCGGCGACGGCCTCCTCGGCGACGGGCGCCTCCTGGGAGGCGGACACCTCGGCGGCGGCGGGCTTGATGGTCGCCTCCTCGGTGGCGGACTCCTCGGCGACGGCGGGCTCCTCGAAGGCGGCCTCCTCGGCGACGGACTTGGTGGAGGACTCCTCGGCGACGACGGCCTCCGCGGAGGCGGCATCCTCGGCGGCGGGGGCCTCCTCGGTGGCGGCGGACTTGGTGGCGGCCTCCTCGGCGGCGCACTCCTCGGCGGCGGTCTCCTCGGCGGCGGCGGACTTGGCGGCGGCCTCCTCGGTGGCGGCCTCCTCGGTGGCGGCCTCCTCCTTCACGGCCACCTTCTTGCGCGCCACCTTCTTGCGCGCCAGCAGCCCGCGCGAGACGCGCTGCATGATCTTCGCAGCGCGCGGCTCCGCCAACCCGATCTCGACGCTGGTCAGAAACACCGGCTTGGAGGCGTAGAAGCTGTCCTCCACGACCATTGACCGGTCGGCCCACTCCTGCGGGGAACACGGGAGAGAGATTAATACGGGTGGGTGGAAGGCTAGGAGTGCCAGGAGAGAACGCTGCGGCGCGCTCACCGTTGGGTCGGGCGTGTTGGAAACGGTCTTGGCCGGCTTCTCGACCTCCTTGGCAGCCTCCTCGGCGACGGCCTCCTCGGCGACGGGCGCCTCCTCGGCGACTGCCTCCGCGGCGGCGGACACCTCGGCGGCGGCGGACTTGATGGCCGCCTCCTCGGTGGCGGACTCCTCGGCGACGACGGCCTCCTCGGAGGTGGCCTCCTCGGTGGCGACGACGGCCTCCTCGGAGGTGGCCTCCTCGGTGGCGACCTCCTCCTTCACGACATCGTCGTTCTTGATGCCGAGCGCCTGGGTGAGGGAGAATGCGCACGTGTTCGGAGAGACCGGAGGGACGATGACGATCCTGGCGTGCACCTCGGCTATGATGAGGCGCGAAGGCGGCGACGACCACGCCAGAATGAGGGAGGCGAAGGCCTCGGACTCTCTCGCCATGGCCACAAGCCCCGCCAAAACCCGCTTGATCTGCTTGCGGCGGTTTTTCTTCCTCCACGACTTCGACTCGTCGTCCTCCACCTCAATGTGCCGCTTGTCGGGCGGGTTGGAAACGGTCTTGGCCGGTGCCGGCTTCTCGATCTCCTTGGCAGCCTCCTCGGCGACGGCCTCCTCGGCGACGGGCGCCTCCTCGGCGACGGGCGCCGCGGCGGCGGACACCGCGGACTTGATGGCCGCCTCCTCGGTGGCGAACTCCTCGGCGACGACGGCCTCCTCGGAGGCAGCCTCCTGAGTGGCGGCCTCCTCCTTCACAACGACGTCGTTGTTGACGCCGCACGCCTGCGCGAGGGAGAAACGTAAATGTTTGGAGACGGGGACACCGCAGGGACAATGCCGATCCTGGCGTAAAAGTGCGCACCTCAGCTCCGAGCGAAGGCGGCAGCGTCAGGCTCGGGCGGCGGCGCTGATACCACTCCTCATACTCCGCACGGGAAGCGAAGTAGCCACCGACCTTGACGGAAGCCGTTGGCCCGAGCTCGGTCTGAACCTGGGCCCCCTCCGCGAAACAAAAGCTGATTGGCACCTTTGCGAGGCTCCGATGGAACACGTGGGGGTTGTCGAACCAGACGCCCTTTGTTGATCTCACAACCAAGAAAGCCGACTCGCCCTCGCCCTCATCGAAGTCGACCATGTAGCGCCTCTCGGCGCGCGTCCTGCAGAGCAGAGAGAATGGGGGCCGCCCGTGAGAGGGGTGAGGTATTCAGGCATGGACGCGTA
>NW_005199901.1:142613-143745 GCF_000372725.1 Emiliania huxleyi CCMP1516
GCAGTAGTCAGGCACGGCGACACGTCGGTCATTGCCTGGCCGCAGTAGTCAGGCACGGCGACACGTCGGTCATTGCCTGGCCGCAGTAGTCAGGCACGGCGACACGTCGGTCATCGCCTGGCCGCAGTAGTCACGCACGGCGACACGTCGGTCATTGCCTGGCCGCAGTAGTCAGGCACGGCGACACGTCGGTCATTGCCTAGCCGCAGTAGTCAGGCACGGCGACACATCGGTCATTGCCTGGCCGCAGTAGTCAGTCACGGCGACACGTCGGTCATTGCCTGGCCGCAGTAGTCAGGCACGGCGACACGTCGGTCATCGCCTGGCCGCAGTAGTCAGGCACGCACGGCGACACGTCGGTCATTGCCTAGCCGCAGTAGTCAGGCACGGCGACACGTCGGTCATCGCCTGGCCGCAGTAGTCAGTCACGGCGACACGTCGGTCATTGCCTGGCCGCAGTAGTCAGGCACGGCGACACGTCGGTCATCGCCTGGCCGCAGTAGTCAGGCACGCACGGCGACACGTCGGTCATTGCCTGGCCGCAGTAGTCAGGTTGCCTGGCCGCAGTAGTCAGGCACGGCGACACGTCGGTCATCGCCTGGCCGCAGTACTCAGGCACGCACGGCGACACGTCGGTCATTGCCTGGCCGCAGTAGTCAGGCACGCACGGCGACACGTCGGTCATTGCCTGGCCGCAGTAGTCAGGCAGGCACGGCGACACGTCGGTCATTGCCTGGCCGCAGTAGTCAGGCACGGCGACACGTCGGTCATCGCCTGGCCGCAGTAGTCAGGCACGGCGACACGTCGGTCATTGCCTGGCCGCAGTAGTCAGGCACGGCGACACGTCGGTCAGTAGTCAGGCACGGCGACACGTCGGTCATCGCCTGGCCGCAGTAGTCAGGCACGGCGACACGTCGGTCATTGCCTGGCCGCAGTAGTCAGGCACGGCGACACGTCGGTCATTGCCTGGCCGCAGTAGTCAGGCACGGCGACACGTCGGTCATCGCCTGGCCGCAGTAGTCACGCACGGCGACACGTCGGTCATTGCCTGGCCGCAGTAGTCAGGCACGGCGACACGTCGGTCATTGCCTAGCCGCAGTAGTCAGGCACGGCGACACATCGGTCATTGCCT
>NW_005199901.1:151574-174878 GCF_000372725.1 Emiliania huxleyi CCMP1516
CGTCGCAAAACTGCATTCCTGGGTCGTGCGGAGATATGCATCCGGTCTCGAGCATCCGGTTTGGGTGTACCGGCGGATAGCAGGTGATCGTGAACGCTAAGGTGGGTTTCGAACCAGTGACAACGCCCGTCTGGTTTTTTTGCGCCGAGTCGAACTGCGGGATTCGAACTCGAGACCCAATGCAGTTTTTGCGAACGGTGTATCATTCACTTTATGCCACCGTTGCATATCCGGATATATCGGATAGCCCCATGTGTCCTTTTAAAAAGATTTTTGTCCTATCTAAAAGGACAGGTTCTTGAAGGGCGCCACGCGCCCCCGCTCGCCGGCCCAGGCGTACCTCCCGCACTCCACTTGCCCTTCGCAACTTCCCCGTGCCCGGTGGTGCCGGGGGACGGCAGTCGCGGCCTTGTTTTGGACGTTACGTGCCGCCGCGTTTCGATCACCGATCACCGTCTGAGAGAGAAGTCCTGAGAGAACTCTCCAAAGCCGGTGATCGGTGACCAGGTGACCGGCCGGTGATCATGCAGCTAGTGGGTGGTGCCCCGACCGACGTGAGCGTCATCAACGCCCGCAAGTACCACCTTACGTACGCCGCACTCGGCCGCGGCGAGCTCTCGAATGAAGACGTGCTGAGCCAGCTCACCGTCAAGCGAGGGGTCCGAGAGTACTGCATCGGCAACGAGCTGCACGCTGACCCCGCCGACCCATTGCTGGACGAGCACAAGCACGTCTACGTCTACTTTCTTGAGCGAGTTCGCATCCGCGACTGGCGCTACTACACCGGGTTTGACCTGGAGGGCAGCGACGGGCGCAAACTGCACCCGGAGATCCAGCAGGCGAAGGACACGGCGGGCGACCGAAATCGCGTGATCCAGTACGCTCGCAAGCACGGCAATTACATCGAGGACCTGGAGACGAATGTCAAGGGCGGGCGGCGCGAGATCCCACCGTGGGCCAAGACACTCGACCGTACGGTACGCGGCGGCATGAAGGCGCTCGCCGACAAGCACTCGGATTTCTACATGGGTCGAGAGTGCTCCCGATGCTGCAGGCGCGAGTTGGGACTGGAGACTATCGGCTTTACACGCTCGAGGACTTCACCGAGACCATCGAAGGCAAGCCAAGGGAAGATGTGATGGGTTGCCTGACCAGCGAGCCGATTGTCATCTTTGGCGAGTCCAACATCGCTAAGACTGCCTTCCTTGAGGCATACTTCAAGAAGCCGCTCGTCGTCTCAGAGATGGATGACCTAAAACAGATCAGCTGGGACACAGATGCAATCATCTTTGATGACATGGACTTCACCAACCTGACTGCTGAGGCGACAATCCGACTGCTCGACATGGAGCGTTCACGGAGCGTCAAATGCCGCTACAACAACGGCACTCTCCCGCAGTACATGCCACGCATCTTCACCACCAACAGCCAGCTGACAGAGGAGGACCACATATTTCCTCGAGGGCGCAACGCCAAGCAGCAGCACGCAATTGATCGCCGCTACCGCAAGATTGGTCCGCTGACAGAGCCGCTGCAGCGACTGGGACGCAAGCTCACACCGGGCGAGCTCATAGTGAAGAAGATGGTGAAGGGAGTGCTTGGGCGCGTGACCAAAGGCGCCAGAGGTGCCAAGCGGCCTGCTGCGCCCCCCTCCCAGGCTGCAGCCCCCCCCCCACGCAAGCGGCGGGTGATTGTGGACAGTGATGAGGACTAGCGGTCGTAAAGGACAAACGGTTGCGGGTACGTCTTGGGTCGGTTTTGAATGTGCTTGCTCGTGCTGGGTGGTAACCCCGCGGCCTGGAGGGTGTCAGGTGGACATGGTAGCATACCTCAATGCCCAGGAGAGGCTTGCAGAGAGCTCAATGGGAGCGACAACGCGAGATCAAGTTGATAGTTGTCCTTTTGTAAAGGACAAGTCCTTTAAAAGTCATCGGCCTATCCGATATGCAACGGTGGCATAAAGTGAATGATACACCGTCGCACAGAGCGATTACCGCGCGTCTAGCAGTCGATGCACACCATATACGGGTTAGCAGGCTAACTTGTGTAGAGCCGTAACTAGCGCACACATAGCAAGGACATAGCACACTGCCGAGACATCCACATCGCGATACATGGGCGGCCTCGCGATGGCACGCTCGAGCGGGGCCGGGGGCGCGGGGCGCTCCGAGGCTTTGACCTTAGTTTGAGAAGATATGTATCAGTAGTAGGGACCCGGCTCCATTGGAAGGATATCCTTCAAACGTCCTGCACGCCCTCGATGAGCAAGGCTCCGATCCACATGTATGACAGGCAGACAGACAGACAGACAGACAGACAGACAGAGATACAGTACGGGGAGTTTCCATCATGCACTAGAGGCTCTCGGCCGGTGCAGACCCCGCCGCGGGGTCAGCCCCCGGCGCCTGGCCTGCACCGGCAGACCCCGCGGGCTCAACGCCCGTCTGGTTTTTTTGCGCCGAGTCGAACTGCGGGATTCGAACTCGAGACCCAATGCAGTTTTTGCGAACGGTGTATCATTCACTTTATGCCACCGTTGCATATCCGGATATATCGGATAGCCCCATGTGTCCTTTTAAAAAGATTTTTGTCCTATCTAAAAGGACAGGTTCTTGAAGGGCGCCACGCGCCCCCGCTCGCCGGCCCAGGCGTACCTCCCGCACTCCACTTGCCCTTCGCAACTTCCCCGTGCCCGGTGGTGCCGGGGGACGGCAGTCGAGGCCAGAGCCCTCGGAGTGGCGAGTGCTGAGAGCTAGCCCCTGGGAGAGGATTCAGAGTGCGACGGTGTATCATTCACTTTATGCCACCGTTGCATATCCGGATATGCAACGGTGGCATAAAGTGAATGATACACCGTCGCACTCTGAATCCTCTCCCAGGGGCTAGCTCTCAGCACTCGCCACTCCGAGGGCTCTGGCCTCGACTGCCGTCCCCCGGCACCACCGGGCACGGGGAAGTTGCGAAGGGCAAGTGGAGTGCGGGAGGTACGCCTGGGCCGGCGAGCGGGGGCGCGTGGCGCCCTTCAAGAACCTGTCCTTTTAGATAGGACAAAAATCTTTTTAAAAGGACACATGGGGCTATCCGATATATCCGGATATGCAACGGTGGCATAAAGTGAATGATACACCGTCGCAAAACTGCATTCCTGGGTCGTGCGGAGATATGCATCCGGTCTCGAGCATCCGGTTTGGGTGTACCGGCGGATAGCAGGTGATCGTGAACGCTAAGGTGGGTTTCGAACCAGTGACAACGCCCGTCTGGTTTTTTTGCGCCGAGTCGAACTGCGGGATTCGAACTCGAGACCCAATGCAGTTTTTGCGAACGGTGTATCATTCACTTTATGCCACCGTTGCATATCCGGATATATCGGATAGCCCCATGTGTCCTTTTAAAAAGATTTTTGTCCTATCTAAAAGGACAGGTTCTTGAAGGGCGCCACGCGCCCCCGCTCGCCGGCCCAGGCGTACCTCCCGCACTCCACTTGCCCTTCGCAACTTCCCCGTGCCCGGTGGTGCCGGGGGACGGCAGTCGCGGCCTTGTTTTGGACGTTACGTGCCGCCGCGTTTCGATCACCGATCACCGTCTGAGAGAGAAGTCCTGAGAGAACTCTCCAAAGCCGGTGATCGGTGACCAGGTGACCGGCCGGTGATCATGCAGCTAGTGGGTGGTGCCCCGACCGACGTGAGCGTCATCAACGCCCGCAAGTACCACCTTACGTACGCCGCACTCGGCCGCGGCGAGCTCTCGAATGAAGACGTGCTGAGCCAGCTCACCGTCAAGCGAGGGGTCCGAGAGTACTGCATCGGCAACGAGCTGCACGCTGACCCCGCCGACCCATTGCTGGACGAGCACAAGCACGTCTACGTCTACTTTCTTGAGCGAGTTCGCATCCGCGACTGGCGCTACTACACCGGGTTTGACCTGGAGGGCAGCGACGGGCGCAAACTGCACCCGGAGATCCAGCAGGCGAAGGACACGGCGGGCGACCGAAATCGCGTGATCCAGTACGCTCGCAAGCACGGCAATTACATCGAGGACCTGGAGACGAATGTCAAGGGCGGGCGGCGCGAGATCCCACCGTGGGCCAAGACACTCGACCGTACGGTACGCGGCGGCATGAAGGCGCTCGCCGACAAGCACTCGGATTTCTACATGGGTCGAGAGTGCTCCCGATGCTGCAGGCGCGAGTTGGGACTGGAGACTATCGGCTTTACACGCTCGAGGACTTCACCGAGACCATCGAAGGCAAGCCAAGGGAAGATGTGATGGGTTGCCTGACCAGCGAGCCGATTGTCATCTTTGGCGAGTCCAACATCGCTAAGACTGCCTTCCTTGAGGCATACTTCAAGAAGCCGCTCGTCGTCTCAGAGATGGATGACCTAAAACAGATCAGCTGGGACACAGATGCAATCATCTTTGATGACATGGACTTCACCAACCTGACTGCTGAGGCGACAATCCGACTGCTCGACATGGAGCGTTCACGGAGCGTCAAATGCCGCTACAACAACGGCACTCTCCCGCAGTACATGCCACGCATCTTCACCACCAACAGCCAGCTGACAGAGGAGGACCACATATTTCCTCGAGGGCGCAACGCCAAGCAGCAGCACGCAATTGATCGCCGCTACCGCAAGATTGGTCCGCTGACAGAGCCGCTGCAGCGACTGGGACGCAAGCTCACACCGGGCGAGCTCATAGTGAAGAAGATGGTGAAGGGAGTGCTTGGGCGCGTGACCAAAGGCGCCAGAGGTGCCAAGCGGCCTGCTGCGCCCCCCTCCCAGGCTGCAGCCCCCCCCCCACGCAAGCGGCGGGTGATTGTGGACAGTGATGAGGACTAGCGGTCGTAAAGGACAAACGGTTGCGGGTACGTCTTGGGTCGGTTTTGAATGTGCTTGCTCGTGCTGGGTGGTAACCCCGCGGCCTGGAGGGTGTCAGGTGGACATGGTAGCATACCTCAATGCCCAGGAGAGGCTTGCAGAGAGCTCAATGGGAGCGACAACGCGAGATCAAGTTGATAGTTGTCCTTTTGTAAAGGACAAGTCCTTTAAAAGTCATCGGCCTATCCGATATGCAACGGTGGCATAAAGTGAATGATACACCGTCGCACAGAGCGATTACCGCGCGTCTAGCAGTCGATGCACACCATATACGGGTTAGCAGGCTAACTTGTGTAGAGCCGTAACTAGCGCACACATAGCAAGGACATAGCACACTGCCGAGACATCCACATCGCGATACATGGGCGGCCTCGCGATGGCACGCTCGAGCGGGGCCGGGGGCGCGGGGCGCTCCGAGGCTTTGACCTTAGTTTGAGAAGATATGTATCAGTAGTAGGGACCCGGCTCCATTGGAAGGATATCCTTCAAACGTCCTGCACGCCCTCGATGAGCAAGGCTCCGATCCACATGTATGACAGGCAGACAGACAGACAGACAGACAGACAGACAGAGATACAGTACGGGGAGTTTCCATCATGCACTAGAGGCTCTCGGCCGGTGCAGACCCCGCCGCGGGGTCAGCCCCCGGCGCCTGGCCTGCACCGGCAGACCCCGCGGGCTCAACGCCCGTCTGGTTTTTTTGCGCCGAGTCGAACTGCGGGATTCGAACTCGAGACCCAATGCAGTTTTTGCGAACGGTGTATCATTCACTTTATGCCACCGTTGCATATCCGGATATATCGGATAGCCCCATGTGTCCTTTTAAAAAGATTTTTGTCCTATCTAAAAGGACAGGTTCTTGAAGGGCGCCACGCGCCCCCGCTCGCCGGCCCAGGCGTACCTCCCGCACTCCACTTGCCCTTCGCAACTTCCCCGTGCCCGGTGGTGCCGGGGGACGGCAGTCGCGGCCTTGTTTTGGACGTTACGTGCCGCCGCGTTTCGATCACCGATCACCGTCTGAGAGAGAAGTCCTGAGAGAACTCTCCAAAGCCGGTGATCGGTGACCAGGTGACCGGCCGGTGATCATGCAGCTAGTGGGTGGTGCCCCGACCGACGTGAGCGTCATCAACGCCCGCAAGTACCACCTTACGTACGCCGCACTCGGCCGCGGCGAGCTCTCGAATGAAGACGTGCTGAGCCAGCTCACCGTCAAGCGAGGGGTCCGAGAGTACTGCATCGGCAACGAGCTGCACGCTGACCCCGCCGACCCATTGCTGGACGAGCACAAGCACGTCTACGTCTACTTTCTTGAGCGAGTTCGCATCCGCGACTGGCGCTACTACACCGGGTTTGACCTGGAGGGCAGCGACGGGCGCAAACTGCACCCGGAGATCCAGCAGGCGAAGGACACGGCGGGCGACCGAAATCGCGTGATCCAGTACGCTCGCAAGCACGGCAATTACATCGAGGACCTGGAGACGAATGTCAAGGGCGGGCGGCGCGAGATCCCACCGTGGGCCAAGACACTCGACCGTACGGTACGCGGCGGCATGAAGGCGCTCGCCGACAAGCACTCGGATTTCTACATGGGTCGAGAGTGCTCCCGATGCTGCAGGCGCGAGTTGGGACTGGAGACTATCGGCTTTACACGCTCGAGGACTTCACCGAGACCATCGAAGGCAAGCCAAGGGAAGATGTGATGGGTTGCCTGACCAGCGAGCCGATTGTCATCTTTGGCGAGTCCAACATCGCTAAGACTGCCTTCCTTGAGGCATACTTCAAGAAGCCGCTCGTCGTCTCAGAGATGGATGACCTAAAACAGATCAGCTGGGACACAGATGCAATCATCTTTGATGACATGGACTTCACCAACCTGACTGCTGAGGCGACAATCCGACTGCTCGACATGGAGCGTTCACGGAGCGTCAAATGCCGCTACAACAACGGCACTCTCCCGCAGTACATGCCACGCATCTTCACCACCAACAGCCAGCTGACAGAGGAGGACCACATATTTCCTCGAGGGCGCAACGCCAAGCAGCAGCACGCAATTGATCGCCGCTACCGCAAGATTGGTCCGCTGACAGAGCCGCTGCAGCGACTGGGACGCAAGCTCACACCGGGCGAGCTCATAGTGAAGAAGATGGTGAAGGGAGTGCTTGGGCGCGTGACCAAAGGCGCCAGAGGTGCCAAGCGGCCTGCTGCGCCCCCCTCCCAGGCTGCAGCCCCCCCCCCACGCAAGCGGCGGGTGATTGTGGACAGTGATGAGGACTAGCGGTCGTAAAGGACAAACGGTTGCGGGTACGTCTTGGGTCGGTTTTGAATGTGCTTGCTCGTGCTGGGTGGTAACCCCGCGGCCTGGAGGGTGTCAGGTGGACATGGTAGCATACCTCAATGCCCAGGAGAGGCTTGCAGAGAGCTCAATGGGAGCGACAACGCGAGATCAAGTTGATAGTTGTCCTTTTGTAAAGGACAAGTCCTTTAAAAGTCATCGGCCTATCCGATATGCAACGGTGGCATAAAGTGAATGATACACCGTCGCACAGAGCGATTACCGCGCGTCTAGCAGTCGATGCACACCATATACGGGTTAGCAGGCTAACTTGTGTAGAGCCGTAACTAGCGCACACATAGCAAGGACATAGCACACTGCCGAGACATCCACATCGCGATACATGGGCGGCCTCGCGATGGCACGCTCGAGCGGGGCCGGGGGCGCGGGGCGCTCCGAGGCTTTGACCTTAGTTTGAGAAGATATGTATCAGTAGTAGGGACCCGGCTCCATTGGAAGGATATCCTTCAAACGTCCTGCACGCCCTCGATGAGCAAGGCTCCGATCCACATGTATGACAGGCAGACAGACAGACAGACAGACAGACAGACAGAGATACAGTACGGGGAGTTTCCATCATGCACTAGAGGCTCTCGGCCGGTGCAGACCCCGCCGCGGGGTCAGCCCCCGGCGCCTGGCCTGCACCGGCAGACCCCGCGGGCTCCTCGGCCGCCGGCGCAGCCGGTGGTGCAGGCGCCTCCGCGGCCCGGCGAGCGGTGCGCTGGCCAAGAAGCCCCTTGAGGAGGCCGGCCAGCCGCTCGCTTTGGCCGCCGCGCGGCGCCGTGCCGCCGATCCCGAGCAGCGTGGACGCCGCTTCGCGCTTGGTGTGCCCCCGCTCGTAGATCACCTCGTCAAAGGTCGAGGAGGCCAGCAGGTAGCTGATCGCCACCGGCCGCGTCTGGCCGATCCGGTGCATCCGGTCCTCGCACTGGCGGTGCACGAACGGGTTCCACCACACGTCGAGGAAGAAGCCGTGGCAAGCCTCCGCAATGTTGAGCCCGACGCTGCCGGCACTCAGGCACAGCAGGAGGACGCGAATCTCGGGCCGCGACTTGAACGTCGCCAGCTGCTCCGAGCGCTCCGCCGGCGGGTCGTCGCCGTCGAAGCGGCAGCAGCGCACGCCGTCCTCGCTCAGCATCGCTTCCACGAGGTCGAGCCCGCCCTTGAAGTTGGAGTAGACGATAGACTTCTCCGCAGAAGGGACCGCGGCCAGCTGCCGCCGCAGCGCAATCAACTTGGTGCTGAGCCGCAAGCCGCCAAACGGCACGCCGTTGGCATCGGCGACCTCCGAGCAGATGAGCGTCCCCTCCGGGCCGCCGCCGTCCTCGCCGGTGCCGCCGCCGTCCTCGCCGGTGCCGCCGTCCTCGCCGGTGCCGCCGTCCTCGCCGGTGGCGCCGTCCTCGCCGTTGGCGCCGTCCTCGCCATCCGACTCGCCGCCTCCGGCGCTCACTTTCAGCATCCTCCGCTGCAGGCGGCACCGCGGGCAGGCCGGGTAGGCTGGCGACGCGAGGACCTGCGCCGCGCAGCAAGCGTGCACCCAGTGCGGCTCCGCTGCGCCGCACGCCGTGCGCGGGAGCTGCACCAGGTTCTGCGCGGGAAAATCGTTCGTGCACTTGCCGCACGAGCACGCGTCGGGCGGGCCGCGAGGCCGCCCAGACCCCACCGGCGCCCCACCGTCGACCGCAGCCACCCGCGGGGCAGGCTCAGCCGCCAGCCCGTCCTCCTCCTCCGCCTCCTCTTGCTCCTCCTCCGCCTCCGCCTCCTCACCCTCGTCGCTATCATCGCTGTCCTCGCCGTCGCCGTCGCGCACAATGAAGCCATCGAGGTCGTCATCGTCGTCATCGTCCTCCTCCTCCTCGTCGTCCAGCGCGTCGCCGTCCCCGGCCTCGTCCGCCTCGTCCTCCGCGCCGGCGCCCATCCCCCCGAAGCTCGGGTTGCAGCACACGCACACCGCCTTGGCCGCCTTGAGGTCGGACGGGCGAGCGGCACGGCTCGGCGCGAAGAGCTTGGTCACCTACTCGGCAAGAGGCGGAGGGAGCTTTGAGGGGACGGCGACAGGGTGGGCGGAAGCAGAGAGGGCGGCCGGCAGAGCGGGCGGCCGGCAGGTGGAGGCGGCGGGGGCCGCGGCGCAGTCACCTCCCTCCCCTTGCCGCCGAGCGCAGGGTGGATCAGCACCATGCGTGCCTCCTGCGCGAGGCCCATGCAGCGCTTCTGGAGCCGCATCAGGTCGCGCCGCTTCCTCGCCGCCGCCGCCTTCCCGCTCGCCTTGCGCTTCATCACCGTGACGAGGTTTCGGAGCGACTTGATCAGCACCTCCTCCACCGGCGAGTAGAGCTGCCGCTCCGGCCCCGAGGGGAGCACCGCCTCCTCGCTCACGCTCTTCGGCGGGAGCGCCGTCGCCAACACGCTCTTGTCGCGCATGAGCAGGTGCAGGGCCAGCCACGCTCGGTGCTCATCCTTCATCGTCCCGCTGCCCTCGAGCGCGTCCCGCGCCTCCCGCCAAAAGGCGGGGGCGGAGGCGGCCGCCCCCGGCTCGATGAAGGAGGAGAGGGTGGCGAGATCCCCTTCCCGGTTGTTGTACGGAGTCCCCGTCGCGAGCACGACGCGGCGCGCGTGCTGCCCCATGAGCGCCGCGGCCATCGCCCAGAAGGAGAAGGGGTTGCGCAGCTCGTGCGCCTCGTCGAGCACAAACGTGAGCCAACAGCGCTGCGAAGGCGCGAAGGCAGCGCCCTCCTGCGCAAGCCGCCGCGCCAGCTTGACCGGATCGCACGTGCCGTACCGCGACCGCCCCTTGGCCTTGCGCCCCTTGTCCGCCTCGTACGCGGCCTGCAGAGCTCGCGCGCAAGCCGCAGTCGCCGACGGCATCAGCGGCGAGGGCACCGGCGGCAGCTCGGCCGCCCCGCCCGCTGTGCCCGCCGCCGCCGCCGCCGTGGATGCGCGCTGCCGCCACCCGCCCGCCTCCGCCGCCCTCGGGCCGAGCGGCACTGCGTCGGCGGCCGTGCCGGCGGGCGGGTCCGCCTTGAGGTGGCTGAAGACGGCGCGCTGGTCCGCCTGCAGCTTCCACTTGTGCAGCAGGACCAGGCGCGGGTAGGGGGAGCGGCCGCGCAGCGCTGGCGCGCGCAGCGCACGCGGCGAGAAGTCGCCGGTGTAGACGAGCACCTCGCCCTCGCCGAAGCCCGACTGCTGCAGGCTGTCGCGCCACTGGGACAGCACCGCCTCGGTCGGCGCCACGACCACCGTCGACAGCGCGGCCAGGTCCTCCCCCCGCCGCGCAGCGAGGAACTCGCGGACGACGATCGCGCCGATGGCGGAGAAGGTCTTGCCGAGGCCCATGTCGTCGCCGAGCACCACCCCGCGTCCCTCCCCCAGCGCCTCCTCCTCCTCCACCTCCTCCTCCGGCGGGTAGTGCGTGGGCCACCCCGGCGGCACCCCCGCGCAGAAGCGGACGGCTTCGATCTGGTGCGCGTGGGCGGTCCACCGGCAGCCGAGAGCCCACAGGAGCCGTTGCAGCGGCACGTCCTCCGGCTTGAGCTTCTGCAGCGCCTCGCGCCGCCCCTCTGGGATGGGGTCTGCGGGGCGGGCGGGGCGGGCGGGTGAGCAGGGGGTGGGGCGGCGGGGCAGGGACGGGAGGGGGCGCAGCTGGGAGCACCGTCAGCCGACATAGGCGGCACGACTAGCCGGCTGCCGCGGCGGGCCGCTGGCGCGCGGCCGGCTCCTGCGGGGACGAAGCGTCCCCAGCCGCCCGGCGGCGGCGCGTCGAGGCTGCGCCTCCTCTCCGCCTCCTCGAGCGCCTGCGCGCGCTGCCGTCCGGTGTAGAGGTGCGGGAAGACGCCGCAGTGGTCGTCCTCGTCGTCCGACACGTCGCACAGGCGGACGACGCGACGCTCGGTGATCTCGCCCGGCAGCCGGTCCGTGTCGACGAAGGCGGGCGCGTCGGATCCGCGGCTCGGCGCAGCCACGCCGGTGCGCGCGGCGCTCAGCGCTGCAAGGGAGGAGCCCTCGCCTGCATGCGCGGCGGCGGGCGCGCGGGGCGTGCGGGGCGGCGGAGGCGGCGGAGAGGAGCCCTCGTCTGCGTCGTCGGAGGAGGCGCCCGCCCGACCCGCCGATCGCGGCGGCAGCCTCCAGATGTCTTCATCGCTCTCGCTCTCGTCGGTGGCGTCGCGCGAGCCGTCCAGGAGTAGCTCGGCCGCTCGATCCACGTTCCCCGCGCTCACGCGTAGGGCGTGCGCCGCTTCCTCGCCGCTCACCGGCAGAAGCGCACGCAGTCGTTTGACGTTGATCGACGCCTCGGAAGGCAGAGGCCGCTTGCTGCCCCTGTCGTCGAAGTCGCCAGCCGTGAGCGCGGCAGTGGCCATTCCCGCCGCGGCGGCGGCGGTGGCGTCGGCGGCCGCGGCGGAGGCGGAGGCGGAGGCAGAGGGGGAGGGCGCCGGCCACGCCGGGGAGTCATCGGAGAGGGACTCCAGGCACTGCGGCCTGACTCCGAGGAACGTGCCGTCTGGCATTCGCACCCTCCAACGACCGCCGTCCGCGTCATGTCGCAATCTGACCAGGGTCCCGGTGCTGCCGTTGAACTCCTCACGCGCGATGAGGTTCTTGATTCGGACCTTCTGCTTCGGAGTGAGCATCGGAGTGGAACCAGCACGGCGGCGAGCGCGACAACCACAAGAACAACTCGCGGGCCCCGAAACAACCCAGCTCGGAAGAAAGAACTTAAAGAACGGAACTCTCTCTCACAGCAGACAGGCTCGACACAGGTGCGAACTGGCGCGTGCTAAAAAAAGAAAAGAAAGTTCGAACCCTAAGCAAACAGCGCCGATAGCTGTCCTCTACTCCGCTCCGCCTCGCTCGCTCACGCAATGGTGCTCATCATCGACGGCGAGATCGTCGCGGACAACGACCCGCGGGCGGTGGCCGCCCGTCAGCGGCGCGGCGGCGGGGCTGGCGCTGGCGCAGGTGCAGGCGCTGGCGCTGGTGCGCGAGGCTTCGGCGGCGGTGCTGGCGGTCCGGGAGGCTTTGGTGGCGGTGCTGGTGGGCCAAGGCAGGCACCAGCTGGTGGCGCAAATGGGGCGGAAGGCGCGGGCCCGCTCGACCAGCTCGCGGCGGCCGTTGGCGTGCAGGGCCAGAGCATCACCGTCCCTGCCGTCTGGCGCGTGCCATCGCGAGAGGTGCCGCTCATTTGGCTGATGCTCCTCGGCGTCTTCACGCTCTTCCTCGGCTGGCAAGTGGTCGCGGTGGCGGCGCTGCTGCACGTCGTTAGCGGTATCAGCGAGGCGAATGTCGCGGCGGGTGGCGGGGGCAGGGCGGGCGCCGGCGGTGGCGGAGGTGGAGGAGGCGGTGGAGGAGGCGGGGTGAGTGGCGTGGCTGGCATCCATCGGTGAGGGATGTGTATCTGCGGACGCCTGGTCGATGCGCGAAGCAGAGCGCAGGAGTCCAGGGGCCAGCTCGCGGCTACCGGGTCCCCTTGTGCAAAAGTGGAAGTGCCCTCTCGTCTACGGCTTTATAGAGGGAAGTGCACAGGAAGTGCACCGAGAACACATCGGCGGGGGAGGCGGAAAGGTGTTGAGGATAAGAGTCGGTCGTTTATAGCTTCGTCACATCACAAGACACCCAAGCTGACACGCGGCCTCTGCACCCCACCCGGCTTCTCCGATCCACACAGCGAGTCGACTCTCGCGCGCCTTCTCGCGGCTCTCGGCTCTCGATTATAGACGATAGACTCTTGTGAGTCGCGTACCGGCATCATCGCATGCGCGTGCTCGCCCACACCGACAGCTCGCGGCACAGCCGGCGGGCCCTCCCCGCCGCACTCCGGCACAGAGCCTCAGCGGCCATTCACCGTGCAGATTGGGCAATGCCAGTCGTCTGCACACTCCTCCGCTCGGGACTGGGCCAGCTCCCGCAGCGGCGCCAGCGTGCGCTTCCCGAGCTCGTAGGTCGAGATCATGATTGCGTTGGCGGGCGCCACGCGTGCGACACGCGGCACCACGCCGGCGAAGAGCGCCGCCGCGCCCTCGCTGCGCACCACGCTGAGCACGCCCTCCGCCGCCGCGCCACTCCCCGCCGCGAGCTGCTGCCGCGTCTTGACCACGTCGAGCGGCGTCGTCGCGAGCGCGGCGACGCTGCCCGCGGCGGCGCCGGCGAGGAAGGCCGCGCTCGTCGTCACCTCGCCCTGCGGGTGCGTCGCCTGCAGGACGGGTGACGGACAAGTCGTGGGCATGTCGTGGACATGTCGCCACCTCGCCGTGCGGGGGCGTCGCCTTTGCGCGCCGGCGCAACGCCTCGTACAGCGCCCAGTAGATGCATGAGAAGGGCACGTCCCGCCACAGCGACGCGCCGAGCCCGGTCCACAGCGAACCCACGCCGCCAGAGCGCACCACCCTCGCCGCCGTCGCGCCGAGGCCGTCCGAGGAGCCCGTCGCCTGCATGCGCGTGCGCAGGAGCTCCAGCGGCGAGAAGAGAGACGTCACGAGCGCACGCGCCGAGCCTCCCGCCCCGAGCGGCGCCCAGGCCCCGCCGGCGATGGGCGTGAGTCGGTCGCGCCCCTCCTCGTACACCGTCAGGTAGATGACGGTCGAAGGCACGTTCATGAGCAGGGTCGGCCGAAGGCCGTTCCAGAGCGAGAGGGTGCCCTCCTCGCGAATCATCCGCGAGAAGACCTGCCGCATGGAGAGCGTGGGTGCCGCCTGCTGCCGCACCTTGATCACCTCGAGCGGAGACATGGAGACGCTGGTCAGGACCGCGCCGGTGCTGGCGCTGGCCGCCTGCTCCGCCCGCGTCGGCTGGATCGAGATGTGGCGGGTGAGCGTGACACGCGACATGCGGCGGCCTCAACGTGCGTGGATCGGGAGCTGCCGGACGAATAGGGACCTACCGGAGACGGGATTGGAGGGGCCTGCCCGTCCACAGTGCGCGCGAAGCGAGGATTCTTTCTTCGGTGCTGTTGTGCACAGAGATGCTGTATTGTAAGAATTCTTTCTCGAAAAAATTCCTTGACCCCCCCCCCACATACGGAGAGAAAGAACTTCCCGCTGCGAGACACACAGGGCGCGGGAGGCGCGCACTGTCAAAGAATTTCACAAGAACTCCCTCGCATGAACGAAAACAAGCTCTCACCTGGCAACCCTGTCTGCACGTCTCGCGCGCGCGTGAACAGGGCTCCAGGCCCCAAATGACGTGTGAGTGTTAGAGTTGTTTGGTATTGCTAAAAATCTCTCTCTCTCTCTCTCATGAACGACGGTCGACGCGCCACGCACGCGCGAGTCCCGTGCCCATGTCGTGCGAGAAACAGAAAGAATGCACACTGCCTTGAGCATTGTATGGAGAGGGAAAAGACGAGGATATGATAGAGGCGCGATGGCGGGGGGAAGAACGACTTGCGGGGCATGGAAGGAGTCGAACGAGCCGGTGAGGGAGGGGTCGGTCGTGAGCTACGGGCGTAAACCGTTATAAGCTGGATCGTTCGACCATCTTGAGCTACAGTCTACAGACCTCCAAAAGCACAAAAACGCATGCCTCTGTTTTCTCATTCTTTGCCGTAAATGTTTCAACTATCAACTAATATCGGTTGTGGGACGGACGGGTCGGTCGGCGTGCACGCTGCAGTCGGCACCGAGGCGACAAAACGGCGGACCAACGGGGGAAGATAACGAATCCTTTACGCTTTTAGTTGATAGATGATAGTTGTCGTCGTGTAGTGTCTAAGACGTAAGAGTGGAAAAAAGAAGCGTAATTTTTGCTGATTTTGCGTATTAGGCGGCACCCGACTCCAAGGATACGCTGAAGACGCTGACCTGAGAATAGCGCATGTCGCTGCGCTGAAGGGCTCACGCTATAGGGTGCTGGATGAGGACGGGTACGAGGCGCAGCCCCCGCAGTCGGGGGGGTGTTGCCAGCACTGGTAGATGACCTCTCGAAGAAGAGCCGGAGGGACCTTGGCGCCGCGCGGGGTCACGAGGAACTTGCAAGTCGTGGCCGAGGCGGCGACAGGAGCGGTGCAGAGGTGGATCCAGCTCAATGATGAGGCTACGGCGCGCATAGGATTCCTAATGAAGAGAGAGGAACACATCGAGTGGCTGAGGAAGCTCTTCGCTGGGTGGAAGGAGGCCCGGCCAGCCTTGAGGGAGTCGCGGAGGAGGAGGGATAATGGAGGTAACGTAGCTAAAAGAAGTGGGTGAGACTGATGATGCTCACCTTCGCCTTAGGGAGCGGTTCAGCTGCTGGGCGGACTTCAGGGTGAGGTGCTCACGCGAAAAGGAATCGACGCGATGTACGAAGCATACAAGAAGAGGAGAAAGAAGAGGAGAGACACCGGTGATGACGAAACTAGCGCTGGCGAGAGCAGGGCAGACCCGGGGACTGGGGAGCCGGAGCAGACGGCATCGGCCGCCGAGGGGATGTTGGGAAGAGGCACGAGGAGGGCGGCGACCTCGACCGACTATGGAGGACCCGTCGCCAGAGGACGCAGGGCAGACGACGGTGAGGCGGAGCAGACGCGCAGGGCGAGACGAGGGAGGGAGCAGGACGTTGCGGAGATCAGCAGGAGGAGATGTACGAAGAGATTAGGAGCAGCAGGGACCCGAGGGACCATGTGGAGAAGACGGCTAGTGCTAGTCCCCCGCCATCGGGTACGGGAGGACGACCCCGGCTAGTCGCCAACCACACCCACAAAGAGAGAACCCTGCACACAAAGATCGCACGGGCGGGGGGACCCGTTCCTTTTTACCCATCTCAGTTCTCACACGGTCACAGTAAGAGAGGTGTCCGTGTTTTATTTATTTGATTTTGGCTGTCGCGCGCTCTCCCTATTTCACTTCTATTGATTCGAGTCAATTCACAACATCAAACTATTGTCTGGTCCATACATCCGCACATCCTTCCCGCGGTGCCCCAAGCCCAACGACGTTGAGTCCGTTATCAGCGATTCGAGGTGCTGCTGGACAGCAGCGTCGCTGGCCGGCATCGCCATCGAAAATGTCTGCGAAGGGGCCACGCACGTCTCGCGCCACTTGAGCAGCGCCTCTACCAACGGCCTCTTGCTGGGCAGGTTGCTGCTGCCTTGCACGCCGCTGCTTGTAAGCATCTTCTTGGTCTCGCCCGAGAAGTGCAGCGCGGGAGTGGCCGCCCACCGGCGCAATGATGTGTGCAACCTGCGTAGCAATCAGCGCACGTGAAGTCACGTGCCCGAAGGCAACAACTACAGTTCATGAGTAGATCAGTGCGCCCCCCTTTTCATGTGCCGGATCGCGATCCGCCCATCAAACCTGCGCGCGAGGAAGTTGTAGCGCTCCGGCAGCATTCGCGCCGTGCCCCAGAGCGGGGCGGTACCACTGTACCCATACAGCAACGAGTTGATGGCCCCCTGGTCACTCCCTTCTCGGGAGGGTACCTTGCCCGCGACAATGGGCTGCAGCACTGCGGAGCGGAAGTGCGACCCGGTGAGCGGTCGAACGGAGAGCACTCCAGTGTTGACCATGCGCCTGCGTGTCAGGGAGTTGGCACGTGAGAGAGAGAGAGAGAAATTGTGTGCGTGTGCGTGTGTGTGCGCGTGTGTGCGTGCGTGTGTGCGTGTGTGTGGTGCGTGTGTGTGTGTGTGTGTGTGTGTGTGTGTGTGTGTGTGTGTGTGTGTGTGTGTGTGTGTGTGTGTGTGTGTGTGTGTGTGTGTGTGTGTGTGTGTGTGTGTGTGTGCACGCTCAATCATGCACCTGCAGGGTCGGCGCCCAGGACGGCCGCAGTCTCTGCAAGTCCAGCTTTCCTCTGATAGCGTCTCTGACCAGCATGTGCGGTGGATGCCGATGTTGGGCGCAGCGGCAAACGAGTCATTGAGCAGGCACAGCTCGTCCACGTTGCGGCGAATATGGACGTCGGGGTCGATCCACACGATCCGCTGCGCCGCGCCTCCAGGCAATGCCAGGAGGTTGAGCTTGTCGAGGACGCGTGATCTGGACCAGCGTCCGAGGGAGAGCGGGTGGCCAGGTCGGAGGATGCGTGACATGCGGTACTGGTATGGAAAGCGAGACCACGTCACGATACCGTCCACACCCTCGGACAAAGGTAGCGCCTGGCGCGCTGCGGAAACGTCATCCTCCAGCACGGCCACCACAAACGGCCAGCGTGACCCAAATTGTCGCAACTGCCGCGCCAGGCACCTTGATGCATTGAGGTCGTGTCCAGATCCGCCCGTCATGAACATGCAATGGGACTGCAGCACGGCTCCGCTTCCGTTCGTGGGAATTAGCTGCGGCGGCCTCCAAAGGGGCGCTGGAAGCCGGCTCGGCATGCCAATCTCAATGCAGTCAACAGTGGCCGCTAACTCGCAAACAACAAGAGCTCGTCGCCGAAAAAAGAATTATTTTCTCCGACACTGGGCACGGGACTCACTGGTAAGGCCCAGAGTCGTGCGAAAAAAGAATTTTACAACCGTGTCGTGCGAAAAAAGAACCACGCGCGAGCACTGGCACTACTACACCGTGCGAAAAAGAATCTCCCAAGGCAACTCTCTAGCCCGTAACCCGATGCCAATCATCCGGCCCGCTGGGTGCGCTTCCGCTTAGCTGCGCCCCCCCCGGCCCTGGTTGTGCGGTTGAAACTCCACGAAAGTGCTCCAAGAGTTAAGTACCCCTTGCGTTGCTGGTTTTCTTTATTTCTACCTGGTGGTGTAGGTGTTTGCGCTAATATCTTCACGCGGGTTGATGAAGTGTCGCGCGATGCGCTGCGAGCGCCCGCAGGGGAGGTGGCCGCAGGGGCGCCCGTCGCACAAATGGGGGAGGACTCGAAGACCGTCGAGGACTCACATCGCGGCTGCTCTCGTCGCCAGCGCGAAGCGCCCGCGCCGCCCGTGCCGCCTCGGCGAGATTCACGTACGGGTGCGCCGCGTGCTTCCCGGGCAGAGCCCATCCGTGCTTCTGAAGCACGCGCACAATCTCTTCCAGCCGCTCCTCGGCCGCGTTGTGCTGGCTCGCGCGCACCTCGGCCTCCTGCCCTGCAGCTTCCGGCGGCGCGGGGTCGAGCTGCGCCCTCGCCGTCTGCAGCATCTCCAGTGCAGTAGCCACCCACTCCTGCACTGCCGCCTCCTGGCCCTCTCGCTCGAGCGCAGCGTGAGACCGCAAGAGGCGCAACCGTTCAGACGCAGCGTGGCCAAGCAAGCTCCACAGGGCGAGGAGCGCGGTTTGCACGCGTGGAGATGCGAGGAGGGGCGCCTGGCACAGCTTGGCTGCCGGGGCTGCCGGGGCGCTGCTTGGAAGCGCCAAGGTCCGAGAGGGAAGCTCCTCGTCTTCTGAGAACCTCGCCGCCGCGCGGACCATGGCGGCCCGCTCCGGCGACTCTGACCGCCTTTCCCGCGAGGGGGTGCGCAAGGCGCTTCGGACACGGACAGGTGGCGCAAGGTGGACCTCGGGGAGAATAGGAGCCGAGGCGCTGCCCGCCGCCGCCGTAGTGGACATGGGCGTTTGATCCTCGGCTTGCAGCCTGCTGCTGAGGTGGGGGGTCGTCTCGTCCTCGTTGCCGGCGCTAGGTAGACGCTCGGGGCCTAGCTGCGGGATCGCCGCCCGTGGAGTAGCCTCTCTTGTAGTGGGCTGATAGGTTCTTCTCTCCTGCCCTGCGCCGCTCAGGTCGCAGCTCGCCTCGCCTCCTCGCTCCTCGCCGAGGATGGCTCCCACGTGGCTCTCGAGCGCCGGTTGCGGCACCGCCGACCACGGAGTGGTCTGTCTGGAGGAGGCTGCTGACGGCGGTGGAGCAAGTGGCGGAGGAGTGGGGGGCGGCGGCGGCGGCGAAAGCAGGGGCGGCGGCGGCGCAAGAGGCATCGACGCTCGGACGCCAGCGAGGTAGTCGTCGAGGGTTGTGGGGCGAGCTGGGCGCACCCCCATGGTGCGGCTCACCCCCTCCTCGCCAACACACTGCACGGGCCTCCAACCGTGCAGCCTTCTGCGTGGGCTGCGGCCGGTGGCGGCGCCGATACCGCCGATCGCCAGCCTGTCGTCCGTCCAGAGAGGGAGTGGAGGTGCAGCTGGGGTTGTCGACGGTGCGCAAGTCTCGACAGGATGCGACGGAGGGAACGGTAGAGGCGTGCTCGGCAGAGGCGCAGAGCTCGGACGCGCAGCGTGGCATTGCCCAGCAGCCGACGGGGACTCGCCGGCTGCGCGCAGCGCTGCGGCGCGCTTGCGCGCCACCCTCCCTCGGTAGACTGCCCCCACGCGGGTCGCAGCTGCCCCCACGTGGACCGCCTCTGCGCCCGGCGCGTCCGCCTCTGGCTCTGCGTGCGCCTCGGCGACACTCGGCGGTCCACGCGACGCGCGCCGCCGAGCGGCTTCTGCGCGCGCCGTCCGCCCTCGCGCCCGCGCCTCGAGCTTGGTTGCCGCCCAGATCTCCAAATCGCTGGGAGCGGCGGCCGCCTCCGCCTCCTCCGCCTGACCCTCGGGCTCTGCCTCTGCATCCTCCTCGACCGAGGTGGCCTGCGGCGGTGCTGCAGGAGGCGGCTCGCCACAGATGCAGTCGGCCACCGCCATGCCTGCGAGCTGGTCTGGTGTAGCCTGCGCCGGCGCGAGCACGTCTTCACTCGGCGCCGGCGGCGTCGGCAGCGGCGGCGCGCTGACCCGCGCCAGTGCGCACAGCTTGAGGAGGTCGTCGAGCACGTCCTGCAGGTGCGCGGCGTGGACAAAGTCGGGGATCTCGAGGTCGGGCAGCCGGGTCGAGACGGGCATGAACGGAAAGCGCGGCGGGGTCAGCCCGCTCGTGACGGGGGCCCACACTGACGGGAGCGACTGGAGCTCCAGAACCTCTGGCGGTGGCATCCGGACGCGAGGAAAGCTGCGCAGCTCGATCACCGGCGCAAAGTCCGCCCTCTCCGCTTCCGCCCTGCGCTTCTCCGCTGCCGCCGCGGCTGCCGCGGCGGCGGCCTCTCGCTCCGCCGCCGCCTTCTCCGCTGCGAGCAGACTCGCTCTCGCCTCCGCCTCTGCCCTCACTGCGTCCTCAATCTCTCGCCGCGCCGCGGCGAGCTCCTCGCTCCTCCGTGTTGCCCTTCTCTCCGCCGCCTCTGCCTCGGCCCTCACGAGGTCGGGAGTCTCTGCGGTCGGCAGACTACCCTCGGCGAGGCAGCGGTACAGTGGGTCATCCCCCTCTCTGCGCCCGGCGTGGACTCCCCACGAGGCCCTGAGGAGGCCCCACGGTCTGCGCCGCGGAGAGGCTATCGCGCTGGCGCTGCCGTCAAGCGCGAGGCCGTCGAGCAGCATCGCGAGGCGCGCTGGCTGCCCGTGATGCGGCGTTCGGCCCGCCGCGTCCGCCGCATCCCTCCTCTGCCGCCTCGCTGCGGCCTCCTCCCCGCCCTCCTCCCGCTCGGCTCGCCGTAGCTCCCGCTCTGCCGCCTCTACGAGCGCAACGTGGGGAGCACCGTCCAGCTCACCCCATCGCTCGGGCTGGCCCGTGATCTTTGCGGCCTGGGTGACGACCGCCGACAGCCGCACCTTGCGCTCGCTGCGCGGCGTCAGCTCCCGCTGCAGCATTGCGTGCCAGCCATTGTCGTCGTCGAGGTCTGGCAGCCGCACGCGAGGTCGCGGCGTTGAAGTGCTCGCCGCATCCATGGTCGGTCCGGCCCCCGCGTCGCACGCAGCCGTCGCGACCTCGGATGGCCTGACGCACCCGTGAAGGGCATCGTTTCGGCCCCGAACGTTACGCCCGATCATCATCACGACACGCTCGACTTTATTTATAAATAGTGCAAGTTTATTTTTCGCTTCGCAGGGCGTTGTTCTCCAGTCAGGGTCAAAGGGTAGAGCTTGCGCGCCATTTCTTTGCTCCCGCTGGCAACAGCCACCCACGAGAGCCACCAACCACGGCCGGCGGCGCCGATCTGCTCTTCTTGCCGGTCTGAAGGAGAAGGTTGGGGCAAGAGAGAGATTTTAGCTATGTGTTGTTGGGCGGGGCTGTAATGTCGATTCGTGGTCAGTTGTACTAACGGACAACGCCAACAACATATTACCTACAACGGTGTAATGTCGATTCGTGGTCAGTTGTACTAACGGACAACGCCAACAACATATTACCTACAACGGACAACGCGAGGAGAGAGATTTTTGGCGCAATACAAGCAATTTGTCGTGTTGTCAAACGATTGAGATTTGTTGTCGTACTCTCTCTCTCTCTCTCTAAGAAAACAGACAACCCAAGGGAGGGATGGGAGGACGGCACGCCGCCACCACACAGGGATTTTAAGGAGAGGTGTGTGGTGCGCTAGCCGTCGCCCACCCTAGGGAGTCTGCCTCTTCCTATCTCTCTTCGCAGTCTCTCGCCGATTCTCGCTGCAACCTTCATGCCACCTCGCGGTCGTCCCACTCTCGTCGTTCTCTCCCTTGTCATTTGTTGTCTTGTCTTGTCAACGCGGTGCGCGAGCAAAAATTCTTTTACCCGACAGCGCGGCCAAAACACGACTTCGCGTCGAGCTTGCCACGAGCATGACGGCCTTGCTCCTCACCGCCGCGTGTAATGCCGCCCTGCTCGTTGCGCCGCGCGTCAGCACGGCGGTGGACGCGCTCTACCCGCCGGCGGCGTATAATGACCGCCGCGTGCTCGCCCGCGATGCGGCGCTCGCGCTCGTTGGACTGAGCACGGCGGAGGGCATCCCGCTCGCCGGCGACACGATGGTCTACGGCGAGTTCGACCTAAACTTCTTTGCCCAGCTCCTCGCACTGGCCGACCCGCAGCGCGGCGACACGCTCCTCGACGTCGGCTCCGGCGTCGGTCGGCTCGTCCTCGCCGCCGCGCTCCTTCACGCGGACACGCTGCGCAACTGCCACGGCGTCGAGATCTCGCCGCCACTGCACGACGCGGCGATCGCCGCCCGCGTAGCACTCGACAGCCTGAGCCCGTCTCCGCCGGTCGCACCGGTCGAGTTCACTTGCGGCTCCGTGCTCGACGGAGCGGGGCTCGAGGCGGTGGAGGCGGCGGACGTCTTGTTTAGCTACGCCGTCACATGGGCTTCGGGCGAGACGCACAGCCGGCTCGTGCGGGCGCTAGCCGAGCGGCTTCCCGACGGCGCGCGCGTCATCTCGATCGACCTCGCACTAGACGCGCAGGCGGCGGGGGCGGCGGAGTCGGGCGCTCGCTTCGAGCTGCTGCACCAGCTTACTGGCCCAAACGAGGAGACAGGCGGCGAGGCGACCGGGCTGGTCTACAGGCTGGTAAGAGATCGGAGACGGGGCAAGGGCGGCGGAACCGCAAGCGGGGGAAGACCGTGACCGTGTGATGGGGCTTTGTAAACCCGGTTAGAGAGCCGTCGGGGGGCGGGGGCGGCGGCCAGCTCCTCACACGATTTGGGCGCGGTCACATCGACTTGCAAATGACACGCTCACACGTTCACGCCTTTTTAGCGAGGTCTCCGGGCGCGGTTGCGACCACCCGTACTCCTTGCGGGTCAGAGTAATGCTAATGGAAATCTCTTACGCAAGAACGCACAGGAGATCGTTGGGGTGTAAGAGATAGTAGATTAAGACTGGAGATCCTAACGGATCTCTCACACGGACACGCCCAAGTCTCGCCAGTAGATCCCTCCTGTCCGGTTCCCCATTCAAGACTAAAGAACGAAGATTGAGATTGTGGATTGCAGATCGCTGAGCAGCAACACGGGCCAAAATGTGGGAGATAGGAGATGGAGAATGCAGATTGTAGATCCTAGCGCCCAGCCATCCGCCCCAGATGTGAGATCGAAGATTGAAAATGGAGGTCGTAGATTGCTGCCGGCGGCGACAGTGGCCAAGTAGAAGATTGGAGATTGGAGATGAGAGATGGTCAGTGTGAATGAATCCAAATTGCATCTCCTTGAAGGTTTGAGCCCCCCTCCTCCCCCGGGCCCCCGAATCGAGATTGGAGATTGGAGATTGGAGATTGGAGATGGAGATCGGAGATCTGACTGAATCCGGCCTAAGATGACGACGTTGGGAGATTGGAGATTGAAGATGGAGATCGGAGATCTGTCTGACTGGATCCCCGGCCTAAGATGACGACGCTGTGGATTGGAGAGTATTGGAGGTGGGGAGGTCGGAGCCCACCCACCCCCTAGTGGTGTTGATAGATGTTTTTATAGATTTTTGGTTTTTCCTGTGGTCT